>NW_017308501.1:185828-188596 GCF_000935625.1 Nanorana parkeri
GGGGAAGAGAGGGGGGGGCACAGTGACAAGTAGAGAGCCGCCCAAGGCTAACATCGGTGGCAGCAGCAGGAGGATCACAGGGGGAGAGGTCAGGTGAGCTCTCTACCCCATAGCTGGGATGAGAAGTCAGGTGAGCTCTGAACTCTATAGCTGGGATGGGTGGTCAGGTGAGCTCTGTACCCTATAGCTGTGATTGAGTGTCAGGAGAGCTCTGTACCCTGTAGCTGGGATTGAAGGTCAGGTCAGTGGCAGATCTAGGGGGGAAGGGGTGGCAAAAGGGTAATATTTGCAGGATGATGTGGGTGCATTTTCATGAATACCTAGGATCAACCCATCAATGAAGAGCAGGTGTGGGCCGTGTGCTACCAGTGTGCCCAGGGACTGGCCCAGAGTACGGAACCCAGCACTAGTCCTCTATAGATTATGGTGTTCCGCATTGTTGTATTATGTATGCTGGGATTTGTAGTGCTCTATAGATAGTATTCCGCATTGGTGAATAATGTATTGCTGAGATTTGTAGTCCTCTATAGCTGCTGGTAGTACTGTATTCTGCATTGCTGTATAATTTATTGCTGAGATTTGTACTCTATAGTTGGTGGTATTTTGCACTGCTGTATAATGTATTGCTGGGATTTATAGTCCTCTATACAGTGGCACAACTACCAGGGTCACATCAGTTTCAGCTGTGATGGGGCCCTAGCGTTTCGTCACTTGGGGGCCCTGGTAACCGCCCACATTGCAGGTTACCGGACCCCCTTCTATCAGTCTGTGGTCCTCCATCCTTCAGACTGCATGGATCGTGTTGTGGAAATTTTATTAGGATGTGTTTTAGTATATTGTAATGTTGTCATCATGTCTCTCAGTGTCTGGATTTCTGGGCCATGCTCGATTGGAGCGTGACCCGGATTTAAATCAGCGCTGAGGGTAAATCATTGGAGTAGATGCGTGGCGGAGCAGTGTTTCCTTAGCGAGTGTATGGACGCCAGCTAGTGCCCCTGCGCAAAACGCGAATTTATTGGCTTGGCGTGGATGCACTTGCTTTGAGGATTATTTAAGATACATATCTGCCTTTTTGAAAGGAACGTGCGTTCGTATTTCTGATGCGTCTGATCAGCGCACTGGAGTTGGTATGGCATTGTCCCTGCAGATAAGCTTCCATTCATAGGAATCATAGTAACGTTATTGGGCATTGCTCACTGAGCAATGCTGGATAAGATTCGCTCCAGTGGTAATGGGAGATTGTGTTTGTGGGTCTGGAGAGATGGCGGCTGCGCATACATGTGGCAAGGATGAGTCATGTTCTGCTCATCTGTTTTCACTTCCTGTTTGAGACATCACTTTCTGTCTGACATATAAAAATAAAGGGAGTCAGAAGACAAAGTCTCTTGGTCACCGGATCTCCAGCATGAAAGCATCACCGTTTTTTTTGACACTACATGACTCTACATCACTTCCTGTTGGGCATCTATAAAAAAATAAACAAATACCTGTGCTGGGGCTCTAAGAATGGAACTAGCAAGCAAGCAAGCAACACCTGTCTCCTGTGTCTTAACTCTACATGACTCTACAGAGGTCCATCCAGTCCTTGCACAAAAGAGCGTAATACAACTTTGCTTTTAAGTACGGGGGAAATTCTTTGTGTTTGGCATACTTTGGGACACTTTAGTGCGGCATGGATTTGTGCGTTTAACCAAGAGAATCTCCATAACAATCGTATGTATCACAATTGAACTATGGTTTGGTTGGTGCGGGAGGGGCTCTAATGAAAGACGGCTCTAATGAAAGACTTGCCCCCGGGTGCCTTGTGACCTTGCTATGCCTCTGAGGAGGACAAGAGAATTTCTTCCTCTGAGGGGTCAAGGGACGAAGGACAAGTTAGGGAGCTATCTGAGCATGATAGCAGAGAGCAGGTAGATGAGGTGCAGGAAATCCTCTCGTCTGTTTCTGCCACAGAGCAATTTCCTGAGTCACACTTAACCTTCTCTATTCAGGACCTTATGTATGGAGGTTTACAGGAATAAAGGAGCAGTGTTTCTGATTTACCAAAGCCTTAAGGATTTGATTCCAAATGAAAGGAAAGATCCAGAGAAAAAGACCCTGAACCTCAAAACCTGGAATAGATTTTTCCTTGGAGGAACAGAATTTTTTTTTAAATTTCTTAAGTGGGATGCGGCATTGTCGCAAGATTCTAAGAATTCAGACCTGTCATTTGTGGATTCAGGATTAAAGTCCAGATGGACAGGAAGTCATTTTCCAGGACAGCATCGGAGATATAGTCTCCTCCCACCTGAAACAGGAAACACATCATCCACACCAAATAAAAATTGGTTAGCACTAGCATGCCTCAGTTATTTGTGTTTCCACCAGCCTAAAAGGAGCTTCGCAACGTTTGTTATTTTCTGTATAGGCCTGAGTGCTAGCTAGCCTTCTGCGCAAGTTATCCCTGTCCATAGGGTCAGTGATCCTGGGGAATAATGGAGAAGCTTCCCAGGGCAGTCCCCATCCTGTCCTTCGGAAAATTCGCCCTGAGATTTCCTTCTTTCAAGAGTGGCAATCATCCTCCTGGATGCAATGACTCCAGCTGAGTTTTTCTCCAAAACCAGCCTGCACAATGAGGGCCAGACCCGCCCGCATCCCATCCACGCTCCACACGCCGCACCTCTTCCCCGCCTCACGCTCACAGCCCGCCCAAATCCAGGATCGGCAAAGGGACGCAGGGAGAAGAAGTTCTTTTACATTATATCCTCTCTGTGTATTTTTCCCTGTAT
>NW_017308502.1:0-19431 GCF_000935625.1 Nanorana parkeri
ACTGAGGCATTCATTAATGACTGGTACCCGCTGAGAATCAGTGGTTACCGGCATTATAGAGCCTTAAAAAACTTGTCACGTACAGTGTACGTGGCCAGTCATATAGGCACATCATGGCGGGATGTACAGTGTACGTCCCGTCATGAAGGGGTTACAAAAAACCCAGAAAAAATGGATCCATGGTCAATCACAACGACCAGCGTTGTCCACGATGACGACTCGACAAAATAAAAAAAAAACAATAAAATATAAATAATTTTTAAAAAACAACGACTGCTGTCCCGTCCGCTCCCTGCAGACTTCCGCCGCATAATGGCATTTTGACAGATGCCGGCAAAACAGAAACAATTTGGCAGAGCTAGCGGTGACAGCTAGCTCCGCCCAAGTGTGTTGTTTGACGTCATCTGACAGGTGAGCCATGATTGGGCAAAGTCATCATGACTTTGCCCAATCATGGCTCTTACAGAGTACTGGGCATTTTACAGCGCGTAGGAACGCGCTGCAAAACGCCCTACGCCCAAAGAAGTACAGGAGCTTCTTTGGGGAGTATTTGCCACGCATATCCATTGGGATATAGCCAGGTAGCCCTCGAAAACGCGCGTATGTCACGCTGTTTTTTTAACGTTAATCGCTGTAAAAACGTGCGGCACGAAACGTGCGACAAACGTGCATATTCGATACGCCTAGGTGTGAACCCAGCCTCATAGTTCGTGTGTTCATGGACAGTACTCAACTGTGTTTTTGCTAGTGCACTAATACGGCTACAATCACCTTAAAGACCTTCTGGATTGGATCTCAGAATGTGTTTTAGAGTTGAAATCCCAGCAAGCAGCTAAATATACAGTTGAATACATATACCTGAACTGTTGTACCTGCAAAAACATTTGTAATGATGCTTAGCCACTTTTGCTATCCAAACACCCTAACCAGGAACTACAGCCATTCATGACCTTCACAAAGTAGGAAATGTTCTGTCTTTTTTTCTATTTCTAGAGTTTCTGTTCAATCAGAAATTCAACATGATTCAGTCAAGGTTGGGGTTCAGGAAACAAGACCCTTTGGAATCCCCAATCTTGGCCAATAATGTTAAGGAGCTTAAAGGGTTTCTAAACCCTCCATTTTTTTGCATATATCTACTGCTAGCGAGCAGTAGATACATGCAAAAAGTAAAAAAAAAACCGCTTTAACAGCGGTTTAAACTTACCCCTGTCTTCGCCACGTGCTCCCGTCCGAAAATCCGAAACTGCTTGGGCGGCCGCAAAGCATCTTGGGGCAGCCGCATGCGCAGTTCAGATTTTCGGCTCCGGAGACGAGGAAAGACGCAAGCTAAGTCTATGGACGCGTGCAGCCGCATGTAGACACCGTGGGACAGGAAGTGCCAGCAAGGACAGAGGAGTCAGCGCTGGATCGGAGATCCGCCGCACCGCTGGAGGGACAGATTAAAACATCAGGAAAGAAGAGGAAGAGTGGATTAAGAGACATCATTTAAGGTAAGTGCTAACATTAACATTGGGGGAGGGAAACATTTTTTTGACTTTAAAGGAGAACTATGAGGTGAGTGCTTTTCAGTGACAATGAGACTGTCACAGGTCGGCTCAGTAGATCGGGAAGTCAGCGAACACATACCGGTACTCTATCTGTCCCTAAAAAATTGTATAAAATTAACTTCAGTACAGCGTTGCATGACGGAATAAATGTCAGTCAAAGTACCGCAGCGCTGATGGGGAGGGGGTTTAACACCGCGGATGTCAACTGGTTAAAGAGCAAATGCTTGCTTCTTCCCCTCTGGCTGATTAGAGGGTCTTTACACTTCACCTCTTCAATCTTTCAGGATGTTTTGCTGTAGGGAATCAGGTAAAAGATTTGGTGATTCTTTATTCTCTATGAAAAAAAACAAAGCTGAGTACACTTTCCTTCAAGTTATGGTAGTGGTCTAGAACAGGGCTCAAAATTTCAAGTCCTGAGCTACTAGCCAGGCCTTAAGAGTTACTCGCCACCAGTTGCCCCACCTAACCCCAACCCTGCCTCGGCCTTAACTCCGTCCTTAAACCCACACTCTTAAATTATCTTATGAAATTACACTTTTAAATGTTGAAGGCAGAATAAAGTTACAAAAATAAATATTAACAACAACAATATTAAGATAAAGCAATGTAAACATTGCGGCCCTCCACATCCCCACAAAACATTCTCCTAGGTTTCACAGTGGAGTGTGTTCTGGATTCAGTAAAACTGTTAAAATCTTACACCATGTAATGTGGAGTTCAGCACCAGCAGAGTAAAGATTTTTATCTAGCGTGGCAAAATATTTGATTTACTCTGCACTTAGGCTTTACACTGGTATGATATAATAACCGTGGAAGGGTTTTTTTAACTAAAGGAACTAATAACTACCAATTCACAGAGAACATGGTTCATTTAAAGCAAGTGTTGAATTTCTTAGTGGATATATTTGAAAGTGGTATTCAAGCTGCTATCTAAAATGATATGTCTCTGCTAAACTACAGTTAGATTTGAAATTGATTAAAGAAACAACATTATCCAGACTTATTACACTCAAATACGCTACCATGTGGGGAATGCTACTGCTTCTCATATCAGTATCTTATACTGAGAATCAATTGGCCAATTTTAAAAATTTACAGTGCCATTAACAAAAGGGTGAAGAGTTTGGAGAAGGCAGGAGAAGTGAACAATCTAGGACAACAAAGCTGAACTGGAAAGTGAGATGAATTGGAGAATGTTTCCAAGTCAGCTATTTTGGTCTAGATTGGTCACTTCTCCTGCCTTCTCCAAACTCTTCACCCTCTTGTGAATAGCCAAGTTAGTAATTAAATAATATTGCCTGTTGGCGTAAACATGTTGGTCTACAATGGTAAAATTGTCCCTAATACAATTTATAAATCCATTACTATCACACTAGCATTTTATGTTATACTTTAACCACTACCGGGCCGCAATACGTCTATAGACAGCGGCCCGTTAAAGTGGTTAAAACAAGAACACGGCTGCTGCAGCAGCCGTTTTCTTGGTACCACTTTTAACAGCCAACAATGGCTGTTAATGTACAAGCTATCAGGCGTCTGTACAGCCGCTGGATCGTTTGTAACATGCGCCCGGCGTTGTCTTCCCCGGCACCACTGTCCCAGTGCTGCGCCCGGAAGCAGCTCGGTGGGTCTCCCCACAATGATCGGAGAGAGATTCAGTGGCTTCCAGCCGCTGATCTCTCCTCCGATCACTGGACCCGGAAGTGATGTGTATTACATCACTTCCAGTGTCACTGTACAATCTCCGGCTCTTAGAGCCAGGAGAAGAAGCTGGGGAAGCAGATCTCTGCTTCCTCAGCTGCTTTGGGGTCCCCAGGTGACATTAGGAGTCTTTATGGAGACCCCTGATGTCTCCATAAAGAGGACCTGTCACGCCCTATCTGCTATTACATAAGGGTGCTTGACAGCCCCCTATGTAATAGCAATAGGGTTAGTGTAAAAAAAAAAGTGTTTAAAAGTCATAAAAATTAAAGTAACATAAAAGAAAAATAAAAAAATGCAAAAAAGTCCCCCGCCCCCCACGTGCACGCACATACACACGCAAATATGCGTTGGTGCACCTACATGCAAAAATGACAATTGCGCTACACATGTTACATATTGCCGCGAACTTCGGAGTGAGAGCAATAATTCTAGCACTGTCAATCACTGTTAGAACTAAACTGATGAGCGGTAAAATCGTTTAAAATGTTCCCTATGGGAAATTTTGGGTATTGACTTTTTGTGCAGCTTCACGGCCGAACGCAATTTTAAGGCTTGACATGTTTGGTATATATTTACCCAGCGTGACCCCGTCTTTCATATTTTACAAAAAAATTGGGTATTATATTATGTTTCTGTGCACTATATTTTAATTTAGTTTATTTTTTCCTAAAAATACTGATTTGATAAGCATTTGCGCAAAAACCGTGCAACATAAAAAATTGCAACCAGCATTTTTTTATTCTACAGGGCCTCTGCTTTCAGAACATATATCATTGTTTTGGGGTCTGAATCTGTTTTCTAGCCAAAAAGTTATACTTTATCATGTGTGCGCAAATAGTAAGAAAGTGCCCCAGACAGCAAGTGGTTAATGTAGAACTAAAGGTGCCCATACACTGCTTGATTCTCGTACGAGAATCGCGGGAAATCCCGCGATCGTACGAGAATCGAGCAGTGTGAACGAAGATGTGCGACTGTTTCTACTCTACGGTTGCACGTCTAAGGAGCACGCTAGAAAACCATCAGAAAATCGTACGATTTTCGGCTGGTTTGAACGGTGCTCGGGAGACAAATGCCGAACGGGCCGGTGTGCGCACGCGCACACTGCCCGTTCAGCATTGCGGTCATCGGAAGCCCGCCCCTCAGGGGGGTGGGCTTGCGATGATCGAGAGTACGATCTGCCTGTCCAAGATGGGCAGATCGTACGTTTTTTTAATCACTTTACAACCATCGCAAGACTAAGGTCTTGCGATGGTTGTACAGTGTATTGCCACCTTAAGGGTTCTTCTTTTTGTATTGCTGACTGTTTATAACTTCATTTAGATACAATGGCTGATTAGATTTTCTAATTTCTCACATACCTTTTAAGATAGCAAGATCACCCAATTAGGGGATGCATACTGGCAGTTATGTTTATGAACGTTGCTAAAAGTCTATTTAAAAATTAAATATAGTGCAACTTATCAGTCTTTAGATTTGGTGTCTGCATTGTTTTTTCATGCTTTTTTTCTGTCATTTTTACTTGGTGATCCTGCCGGTAACACAATTCATGTCCTAGGATGACAATGCTCACTCACTTTACTTTGGATAAGCATTGTTGGCATCCTAGGACAGGAGGTTTGTTAGGACTGCACCTCCTCCTCTCCTCATCTCTATAACATAGGGGGAGGTATCCCTCCAGAGAGGGAACTAAGCAGGGCGATTATAATTGTTTTAGAAAAGACTGCAGTGCGTACAGTAAACATCCAGAAAACAAATGTGAGTTTGCAGGTATCTATGCCATGAAAACACTGCTGGGTACAAGACACAGACTGTCACCTGGAAATAGTTCCCTTCACTCCCCCAACTTTTGATATTCCTGTTTTTTTCTTATGTGTGTCTAACCATTACTTAATGCAGAACATATAGAAATGTATGTGACAGTATATATTTGAGTTTTTAGTTGATCTTATTACATTTTTGTTTTTTTTCTGGCTATAACCACACTAGCAAGAAAGAAAACCTTTTAGGATACCTAAGGATAACTAGATTTTGTTCCTAAATGTTGAAATATTTTCAAGTTTTGGAATTCAGCTGAATTACTTTTGGAGAATTATTGTTTTGTGGTGATAAAAAAAAAGATTTTTTCTTCATGGTTTCCTATTGTTTTTGTTTGCCTGACTGCAAAGAGTCCAGTTTAGTTTATGTACTATATGGCTTCCTTTTTTTTTCAAGCCATGTCAATTTCTTAACATTAAAAGATAACTTTACATTAAATCCTCACTTCCACCCCCATGTTTTATACTCATGTGTCCAATATCCTTGTAGATCCACACTGTGTGGCCCATGGAGTATCCCACAACCACCATTGGAAATTCTACCAACAAGTTCTGAAATGTTCTGCACATGAATGCACAAAATCCTAATGATAGACCGCCTTTCCACGGGAATGAATGAGATTTGTCCACACATGTTCAGAAGAATTAAGAACCAGTAAAGAGAGTTTCCAGTGGTGCTCTAGCATGGATTTGCCAGGAACATAGACAGATAGGTGGAAGACTTTGGGGAAGGGGGATTAGTCATTTAAAAACTGATAAAGTGATGGCTCTTCTCCATAACAGACTTCTGGAAAAATCAATGGAGAATCAGAGTTCTGGCCTCTTTCCCCTAATTGGTCAGCAGAGTCAATCATGACCACCTGTTTAAAGGCAAGTTAAAATGCACTTCATAATCATCAATTTATGACTGACTATTCAGTAATACTGTATGTTTGTATTTTACCCCTTTATTGCTGTATGGAGATCTTACTCTAATCAAGATTGTCAGAATGCAACTTCTTATATTTCATATATCACAGTCTCCATTGGTTTGTGATAGTTTATACACCACATGCCATATTAAAGGAGAACTATGGAGTCAGTGTTTTTCCCCATAGTTCTCCTTAGGGTAACGGGAGGACACAAACTAGCGTCCTCCCGTTACCCTAAGCTCAGTATACTGAGACGCCGCAGCCGGAGCGTATCCCGACGTAGATGACGGGATCCGCTCAGCTGCGTGAGTGACAGCTGGCTCTGCCTATCTAGAGGCAGAGCCAGCTGTACCGGTCCCCTCCCCCGTCCGTTCCGCCAGTCAGCGCTGGCAGATCGGAGCGGGGAGAGAGGAATCCAGACCCTCCTCCTCCTGTCACGGCAGAGAGCCGTGACAGGATCGAGAGGCAAGCGAACCCGGTATGTGTTTGCTCACCTCCCGATCTACTGAGCCGACCTGTGACAGTCATAGAACTATGACTATGACTATGACAGTCATAGAACTATGAGGTGAGTGAAAAGCATTCACCTCATAGTTCTCCTTTAACTATTTGTGTCATGTGAAAAAAGCAGACCAGGAAGATAGTAAGCACTAATTGCCAGACAACTAGAACATTTCCAGCTTGTGAAGCAAGTTTATGTTCACTTTGCTTTTTCTTCTATTAAATATGTATGATGCACATGGACTTCATGAATATATAAATGAAACAGTGTACCCCTAGATACAAGAAATCCACAAATCAGTTAGTAGCTCTGTATGTAAGACATAAGGTTTAATGTGACCATTTGTTAGGCAATTAAATCTCAGTATGTTAAAAAGGTATGAGAGTGATATTACAATTATTGAATGTCTACATTCTCTGATGTAAGCAATATAACTGACATTTCAAGGGAAAATATAAGGACCCAAATCTAATTTCAGTTTTTGACTGTGGAATCTCATGCTGGGTTTTGAAGACTATGTTGGTGAAATATCCCCACAAGAATTAACTTTTCTGCCCAATTAGTGATAAAATTGATTTTAAATTATGAAAAGGTTATACATTACTGTAAAGTCAATATACAAATGCTGCAGCTTTGAATGCTTAAACCCACTTATTTGTTTTTTTATTGTACTTGTTATTGTTTTCATTACATCTGGAATGTTAAGATTGAATTACTTTTAAAATTTAAGGAGGAATTTTACTCATATCTTCAAAACAATAGCAAAGGCACCTTAAGAAATGTTTAGTAAGGACAATCTACAAACAGATACTTCTACATAATTGCAGGCCTTTTATTCTTTGTATTCCTTATTATTTATTCTTCTCCCAGTGGCCATTTTACCTAAGGGCAGGTTACTAGATCTCCCTTTACTGCCTGGAACTCTGACACACGTGACTAGGACATGTGACCATGCACATCATCTCAGGGGAGGAAAATGCCTTTCCCCGAGATCTCATGAGACTAATTATGAGATTTCCCAGCAATGCTCTGCTGATGTAACCTTCCCAGGATGCAATACTTTGGCACAATTACATCATTTGTGCCAAACTGGACCAGGAAGCAAAAAAAAAGATATTATAAGTAAAATGAAAATATGCTTGTTTAGCTAATGAATGTAAGATGATATCTCTATAGGTTGAACTCGATGGACTGTATTTTTTCAACCTGACTAAGTATGCAACTATGATTCCATATCAGCATGCAGAGCTATATGCTGATGTGATTTTAGTCAAAGGGGGTAAAGGTGCACTTTAAGTATGCCGGGGTAATATTACCCACTGATATTACAATTTGTCATTAAGGATTGGGGATATAGGTATACCTGTTCTCCATTTGTATTTCCAATACATGAGATTTACTTCATAACCAAAGTTTAGGTGTAAGTAAAGAACCAGCAAAACAAGAGATTTAAAGGGAAGAAAAAAAATAATGTAGTAAAGAAAAGGAAGAATTGGAAAAGGACAAAAGTAAGACCAAATCTCTCTCACACCCTTCGCTGGCCAAGCATGAAAAGACTATGTCCATGGACTGTAATCTTTTCTATTGTGACTATGTCCCTGGACTGTAATCTTTTCTATTGTGACTATGTCCCTGGACTGTAATCTTTTCTATTGTGACTTTGTTTTTACTGTATTTATGGCATTTACGGATTCCAAGCTTTGTGCTATAATGGCCAATTTACATTGACCATAAAATGTGGCTTTGGTAATCTCTAGGCTTACTATAGAAGATTTTCTGACCTTGCAACTAGAATTGTAGCTGCTAAAATATAAAGAAGACAGCAATGGCTTCAAAAGTACAGTTATAGTTTTGTTTAATAAAGCTGTGTGTGGCTTCTTAGGTATATTGTTATTGGTTATAGGGTAAATTATAGTGTATACTGTATTCTAATTCAAAACTGTTTACAATGGGACAAGAATGCCAAGTTGGTACATTGAACCTATCTTCTCACATTGTCTTGAAACCTACTTACTGAACATTTGACATATGGCATCAAATTGAAGCATTCATACATTTGATGTATCCTCATAAAAACTCTATGACCTTTTAGAGCTTCATTAGTGCCAACTAACCTAAAATGTGAGTTAGGAGGATCTCTGAGAAAACAGTTTAGCAAAGAAAAGAGTTGTCAGAACGGAGCAGTTGATAATATCTTTGTGAGACAAGGTGGAACCAGAGTTTCTAAACCAGACTCTTCAAGTGTACATATTGCAGAGTCAGGAGATTAATAGAGGACACTTGGCAATATGTGGCTGGAGTGGTTGCCAAGCTGATTGTATGTGAAAAAGCACAAATGTTGTTAAGTTCCCTAGGTCTAGGTGTGCACTCCGAGAACAAATGTGTGACTTAACAAGAACCAGTAGAGCAAAAAAAATAATATATATATATATATATATTTTAGCTGTCAAAGATGATATTACAATTTGTCATTAAGGATTGGGGATATAGGTATACCTGTTCTCCATTTGTATTTCCAATACATGAGATTTACTTCATAACCAAAGTTTAGGTGTAAGTAAAGAACCAGCAAAACAAGAGATTTAAAGGGAAGAAAAAAAATAATGTAGTAAAGAAAAGGAAGAATTGGAAAAGGACAAAAGTAAGACCAAATCTCTCTCACACCCTTCGCTGGCCAAGCATGAAAAGACTATGTCCATGGACTGTAATCTTTTCTATTGTGACTATGTCCCTGGACTGTAATCTTTTCTATTGTGACTATGTCCCTGGACTGTAATCTTTTCTATTGTGACTTTGTTTTTACTGTATTTATGGCATTTACGGATTCCAAGCTTTGTGCTATAATGGCCAATTTACATTGACCATAAAATGTGGCTTTGGTAATCTCTAGGCTTACTATAGAAGATTTTCTGACCTTGCAACTAGAATTGTAGCTGCTAAAATATAAAGAAGACAGCAATGGCTTCAAAAGTACAGTTATAGTTTTGTTTAATAAAGCTGTGTGTGGCTTCTTAGGTATATTGTTATTGGTTATAGGGTAAATTATAGTGTATACTGTATTCTAATTCAAAACTGTTTACAATGGGACAAGAATGCCAAGTTGGTACATTGAACCTATCTTCTCACATTGTCTTGAAACCTACTTACTGAACATTTGACATATGGCATCAAATTGAAGCATTCATACATTTGATGTATCCTCATAAAAACTCTATGACCTTTTAGAGCTTCATTAGTGCCAACTAACCTAAAATGTGAGTTAGGAGGATCTCTGAGAAAACAGTTTAGCAAAGAAAAGAGTTGTCAGAACGGAGCAGTTGATAATATCTTTGTGAGACAAGGTGGAACCAGAGTTTCTAAACCAGACTCTTCAAGTGTACATATTGCAGAGTCAGGAGATTAATAGAGGACACTTGGCAATATGTGGCTGGAGTGGTTGCCAAGCTGATTGTATGTGAAAAAGCACAAATGTTGTTAAGTTCCCTAGGTCTAGGTGTGCACTCCGAGAACAAATGTGTGACTTAACAAGAACCAGTAGAGCAAAAAAAATAATATATATATATATATATATTTTAGCTGTCAAGGTCCATACCATAATGCAGCACTGCGTCTCTTATTGCTCCGAGCAAGAAAATAATATGAATTACTTACGTTGCCGTATTATTGTGCTAAGTTTTCAGTCAAATAGACTTTAGTTCAACTTCTGGATGTGACTATCATTTTAAAAGGGGCACTACATCAATCCATAACAACCATAAAGCAGAACTCCGGGCAGAATTTTTATTAATCCTTACAGTGTGGGGGTATGTCTTTTTTGTCTACTCACCAGATCCTCTGGGCCAGCTTGCTCTTAGACTAGTCTCTGTGGTGTCTCTCCCCCTCTGCTCCAGTGGTCTATAATCACATTCTATACATAGTGTATAGGTGTGAGGACGCTGAAGAACATTCCAATTAAGCAGCATAAGAGGAGAAAAGCTTTAGTGATCAGACAAGCAGGCAGCTGGCTTGGCGGCTCAGGTGAGTATAAATTTTTTAGCAGCTAGACAAACATGACTTAACCCTTGAAGTGCAGGGGAAGCCCCACTGCAAGGGTTAAAAAACAACAACTTTTGCCTGGAGTTCCTCTTTAATAGAAAGTGAAGTGGAAAAGTCATATGTTAAAGTTCAGTTGAACTATCAGTTTAAATTAACCTATATATATATTCCAGGTGCATCAAAACAGAAAGTGTTCAAAGTGATACCACTTCTACCCTTCCACCACACAGAGCGCAAGGGTTCTTCTCTACAGGATAATGGCAGGGCATGAGTTTTTCTACTTAGACTGTGGTTGCTTCCTAAATAGAATGAACTGTAAGATATTACGCATTTAAATGCTCTTTAAAAGAGTTAAAAGATTTGCATTGCAAGAGGGCATAGGACAATGAGAGGGCAGGTTCAGCATATTGCTGCAGAGTAAGGAACATATCTTATTTCCTTTGGTAACAAAATCAAGCATGTGAAATAGAGAATAATGGTATTTCCCTTTTCCTGGGGGAACATGGCACTGCTAAATGTGTTCCTCAAAGGGCAGCTTAAAATCTCCAAAGTTACATTCTTTAGCTAGCTCACTTATCTAGCAGAGTAAACCTCCTTTGTGGGATCCCCTCCTACCTGCGGTTACCTGCTATCGTTTTCTTTTTATTTGTACAGTGGCCGCCGTCAGAATAAAAAAAAGAAAAAAACAACAGATTGCAGGGGAATGAATAGCTAGGCTGCTATTGGCCATTTCAAATTGCAACAGCCAATAGCAGGCTGACTATTGCATCCGCCCACTGCTGCTGGCAATCAGCAGAGGTGGACCTGAAGTTCTCCTTCAGGCCCTTCTCTGCTGACTGACAGCAGCAGCGGGCGGGTACAATAGCCAGCCTGCTATTGCAATTTGAAATGGCCAATAGCAGCCTAGCTATTCATTCCCCTGCTATCTGTTGTTTTTTTTTTATTCTTCTGGCAGCTGCTGTCAGGAAAAAAAAAGAAAATAATCCCGGCACATAGCAGGGGAAGCATTAGATCCTCTGCTATCTCCTGAATCCCCTGTTATCTCCCATGGGGGGATTGGGGAGAGGGAACATCCCTAAAATTAGTGTTTGCAGGATGCCTGTAACTGGGTATTTTGGCAGGATTTCAGCAGATCAAGAGAATGGCTGGGGAGTACAAGGAAGATAATGTAAGAATAAGTGTATCAGCAGGTGGGCTAGCAAGGGACTTTAATACACTGCATTAGACCCTGTGAGGGAGAGCCATACCACACACCAGCTTCCTATACAAGTACAATATAAACAAAAGCATGAATATCGGCTGTCACAGCAGATCAGGGTGTATATGAAGGTAGTTCACATAAAGTAGGAGAAAAACTATAACATCGGCACATAAATTGTGGCTCCTAAAAATAGAGCAGTTAAGCCCCATTTGGATGGGCGTTCGGTTGCTGGTTGTGCTGACAACCATCTGTGTCCCGGTTCAGTCAGACGCACTGATCGCATGTAACCTCCCCACTGGCAAAGCACCCTCCCCATGTTGAGGGCATGTGGCCTGGTATGGTGCAGGGGGGATGGCGCACGATTTCCCCTCCCCTTTCCTGCACTTCCTGGCTGCTGCTTGGATCAAGGGTATGATAAGGGATTTTAGTGTGACCCCACACTTTCTTTTTGTTTCTTTGTTGTTGGGGTACCTCCTAAAATCGGGAAGCGGATTCCACGCTGGTTTTGTTTTTAATTTTAACCTTTAACAACACAAGTTAATTCTGAATGACATTCAGGAAAAACATTTGGAAAGCATCCACATTTTTATAATCAAAAATTCGGGTAAGTTCAAATTAGTTAATTCTTTCATTCGGAAAATCAGAAATCCGAATGTCAGAATATGCTGAAATTCGTCTGAATTTCATTTCAGATCGAAACAAATCTTACATATCTAAAGTACAGAGTATTTTGAGAGACTCATATTTTAGTTATTGCATTTCTTGTGTAAAGTTATAATTGATTTGACATTTTCATTTCTTTCATACTTTCATACTTTTAATTAATAATTGTGGTAGTTAGAGAGATAGCTGTGTACATGTACATATATCATTCTAAATCAAACATAGTAAAACATACATGATAACATTGAATCCAGTTTTTTATACATATTTAGAGAAAACCTTATCTCTAACTGCTCATAAGATAGAGCCAAAGGAAATCTCACCCCTCCAATTCCATAGGACTCCCCAGGTGCTGGTCTAATGGGTGCGTCTCCACCTTGGAATGTAGTAGTACACGTACAGACCGCACTATCCAGAGAATTCCAATACTACAGACTTTATTGAAATTCACATCAAATCCAGTATAACAGTGGGTAAAGGTGTATAAACAGCAAATACCAGCACCGCAAGCCCCCTACCAGCTACAACCTCTCACATGTGTCACCCGTAGTCTAATTCATAGAGGTCTACAGGAATTTGCTGTTTTATACACCTTCATCCACTGTTTCACTGGCTTTGCTGTGAATTTCAATAAAGTCTGTAGTATTGGAATTCTCTGGATAGTGCGGTCTGTTCGTTTAATGCTCAGAAGAGAGGTTATTAGGAGGCATTCTCAACTAGTCAGACGTACAGCGTGGGCGTTTATCCTCTTATCTGGTGGGATTTCAGGCATGAACCTACAGGCGCGAAAAGCTCTCAAGTGACTCTAGCCAAGGGTCACTGGGAGGCAGATTGTCATGTGAATCTGTCAAAGCTATATTTTTTGTTACCTTTAGAAATAACTTTAGCTGACACTGATCAAACCTGCTGTCCAACATACATAAATACACCCACAACAATCTCACTCTTAGTGTGGCTTATCTAAAGAATTTTAGCTAAAAGGTAATTCTGTGATAAAATGAGTTGCTGATATTACTAAAGATTACTAAATAACATTTTTTAGGGCACTTTCAGCTGCAGTTACTGAATTCTGCAACAACTGAACTGATGAAAACATATGGCAGACTAAAATGTTTTGTTTCCTAGTGTGTTATTGTAGAGCAGTCTTTCTCAACTGTAGTTACATAGCACCAAGGGACCTCAGGGGTGCCTCAAAATGTGTACACAACGTCACCCTTTCCATAGTGTGGCCAGCACCATGGAAATGAGTGATGTTAATCCAGGTAGGGTGGGGTCCATTCAGAAAAGGACAGAAGCTCACCTCCATCTAGGAAAGGCTGATGTAAATGAGGGACTCTGATGTGAAAAGAGGGGGTTCTGATGTGAAGGGGCTTCTAATGTGAAGGGGTCTTGTGATGTGAAAAGGAGGGGTTCTGATGTGAAGAGAACACCATTTTTGTGTCTTTTTGTGTGGAGGCCCCACCCTAAAATACATACCAGACCCCATCTCAGATATGGTTCTGGTGTCAATTTTGGAGGAAGCACACATCGTTTTTTTCACATTTTAGACTAGGGTGCCTCAAGATTTCGCATTCTTTTAAAGGTTGCCATGACTAAAAATGTTGGGAAACACCTTGTAGAGAACACATATCCTAATGTTTAGTTTAGTGAAGGGCAGTATGTTTCTGCCTATTTGGCCAGCAAAGTTGCAAATGGGGATGACTTGTGGGTTATTCTAGGGCTGTGCAGCTGAATACATTCAGTTCCATTCAAGTTCTAACACTTGAGTCATTTGGCCTTGACCTACAGATCCAGTTTTGTAATCCTGTCTCCTGTGGATTAAATAGGTATGTTTCTGCAGCAAAATACACAATGCACATCTCTGAAAGACCCCCTAGGTCTTGTATCTTCAGTTTCAGATGTTCCCTGTTGAATTCTTGTGCTTCCAACAATGCAATCTGCTCTGTTTGTATGAATGCATTCAAATTAATGTATACAACAAGGTAACAATGTGACCACAAAATGTTTATTTACCATTCTCCAAGAAACAAAAGTGCATTTTACACATGCTAATATTTGTGATCCCTGACCCCTCTTTCATGTAGTTGGAAGAGCAACTGATATGCAAAATTGAAACTCTCCAACAGACAATTCAGAGCAAATAAGTGCAAAACAAATACAATGGCAATAGTTGATAAGACTAGGTGATGGTGTTTGCAGATAACACCAAGCTATGTAATGGTATAAAGTCTCTACAAGATGTGGTAAATGTGGTTTTATGTTGATAAAATTAATATGCATTTGGCAAAAAAAAACATGCATGCATCATACTAACTAGGGGAGTTAAAACTGGGGCAGTCAATGATGGAGAAGAATCTGGGTATTCTGGTAGATCATAGACCTAATAGCAGCATTAGAGGCAGAGAGTGTTACAGAGTGGCTGGGAACAAGTACGCACGGTTGCCTCCACAGCAGCTGCTTAACTTCTGGCAGCACCCATGCAGGGGGCTTGGGAAGAGCGATACGGGGACCCACTAGAGAATGAGGAATTGAGAAATTAAAAAAACAAAGATCTGCTATAAAGATGGCCTCGCACTAATAAAAAAAACCCCCTAAAGCTTTATTATCACTTAAAGTTCAGGTCCCCGTTAATAGTTATATTTAATAACAGCACAGATTGTAGATCCAGGGAATATGTGATTGCCCTAGGCTAAGGCTTAGGGGATAAGGTAGGATTTGTTTCCTTAGGAATAAACTAAATCACAATTTAAATAAGTTTTATTTATTTTATTGGCCCATTCACACCAATTGCAGTGTGTTCCAGGGTGGCAGCTGCTGGAACGCAGAGCAATCGCTCACAAAACTTTCCCCTTTGTTCTAGGGTGGGAGGGGGCATGGTGGTGCATTGAAGTCAATTGCACCATAGCCACGCCCCCACTGCGATCGGACGCATGGTAAAACATTGCCTGGGTCCGGTCCATTGCAAATGCAAACAAATGCTGCATGCTCTATTTTTTGCTTTTGCAGTGGACCAGAATACAGGCAATGTTTTGCCACGCGTCCGATCGCACTGCAGGCGGGATGAGGGGGGTTAGGGGGCGCTGCTGCTGGGCCATTGACTTCAATGCATCGTCACACCCTCTCCCACCCCAGAACCAAGGGGTAAGTTTTGTGAGCGATTGCTGTGCGTTCCAGCAGCTGCCGCTCTCTAATGCACCACCATTGGTGTGAATGGGCCCTTAGGCTTCTGTGGATTAGTTTCTATTTATTTATCTATTTATTTATTTGTTGAATATGTGTATTTTTCCAACCAAACTATGTAACTAGATGACTGCTGCTGTAGTGTTCTTCATCAAAAACAGCTGCTGTTTAGAGAAGGTTTATGTGCCCTATGTACCATGTGTGAATTCATCCAGGATGCATGCATTTTAATAAAGCCCTAGTTCCCCAGTGGTTAGAGAACAGTAATGTGATTGTACTGTTGGGTCTTTTCACCAGAGCATTTAGAAACCAAAAGAAAAGTGGGGGTTGAATTAGAAGTTAGAAAATAGGGGTGAGTAGCCAGCCATAGCCTTAAACAGGGAAAATGTCTGAAATACAGACTGGAGTACAAACCATAGCAATGCCTTTTCTCTGCAGTGGAGGATGTTGTACATTGTGTGTGTACTTCTTATGTTTTGATAGGGTAGGTGGGAGAGATTGAGGGGCTTTTTGCAAAACTGTACCCACTCTTCAAAAGGAAACACAAAACCCCTGGAAAATTGCATTATAAATGTTTCTGTTCAAAAAAAATTCATACACATTACTGCTTCTACTGCACTCTTATTTTTGTTTAATAAACTTTGATTAAACCATAAAAAAAAAAATCACAATCACCTAAAAGACAAAACCCTTCGACTGTTGCGGGATAAAATATAGAAAATTGATCATAATGACAAGTGTAGTTGTCAACACAATTGAGGGGAAAAAAAACTATAATTCTTTTTGAAATGTTACTTCCTATTTGGGGCTAGACATTGTCTCCAAAATGGTGTTAGTTCAGAAGGAAAATTGCCAAGAAATGGTCTCCTAATATAGTTAAATGCACATACAGACAAATCGAAATACAAATGTGAATACAAAATTAAACCTATAATATAAACAGATAACATCAAATAAACATGAGGAAGAAGGGAGTCTAAAATCCAATAACAACAGGAGGCAGGCTCAACAGACCATTGCCATGATGTAATTCACCACTGCTTCGTTAGGAGACCTCCTACAGTGTATTGATTTGCTCTGACACTTCATATTATACAGATTTGCTTTGATACCATTGGCATTAGAGGCGGGAGAATGTATCTGACACAGATTGCAGAGGCTTTTAATAAAATATTGCCAGTGAAATATAATTTAGGATAGTAATTGAGTCATAAATGTAAAGGAAAATGTAATTTGATTCTAATCCTAAAGTATCTGACATAATCTGCATATACAGTATATGAATATGCATGGAATTGTATAGATTATCTGTAGAAAATAAGTCAAGGCAACTGGACTTGCTGTATTTTGCTTGAATCCAGTTGCCTTGACTTATTTTTTACAGATATACCATGACCTGGATGAATGAGAACCTTCACAGACAATTGTATAGATTATTTCTACACTGTAAGGTTCATTTACTAAAGAAGTATATTTTTCATGTAGTTTGTTGAAGCTGGATCTATTTTAATCATCCAATTGTGAGCAAAAGAAATTCCTATTGGTAGAAAGTTACTCGCACTCCAATGTAATTTTTAGTCAATCTTTTCTTTATTGACTATGGTTGTGTCCCATTGTTAAGCGATGTTTCCGAACCATGTGGTCCCTTCTTCAGGCGTCCAACTGCAGATATATGTACATAACAGTGGAGACCCATAAACCAATCAAAAGGTCACTCAACTCCCCTTCTGACATCATAATGACATCACATTCCCCCATTTTATGTAAATATTATACTGTACATGCAGGTAATCATAGAACATCATCATATCAACCCATAAAGATACCTGTGTGGAACACCACTGTCTGTGTTTAAGTATTCTGCAGGGACGCCATGATCGTGTTGCAGACTCTCTAATAGCCATGTCTGTCAGAAGCTGTCTGTCAGAAGCTGTCTGCCCCAAACACATCGTTTTTCGCAGATGGGCAGCGTTCCTAGCTCCATGTCAACCAAGCTCTGTGCTGCCACTGTTATCTGGCTTGCTCAGCGGGTGCATGTGCAGTAGCCTCCTAGGTCCACGCACATGCTCTACTTGCTCCTTCATTGCTCTGCGGAACAGCTGACCTAGGGAGACCTGTATCACACCAATCAGTGGCGTGTGCATTGCCAAGCAACCCAGTGGGTCCGACAGAGATCCTGAACATTTGTACACACAAAGGGAGGACATTGTACCGTCATTTGCACATGTATATAGCATATTCATAACACGTCACCACGAAATGTCAAACGAATATACCAAACTGAGAAAAGAAGAACTGTATATCCGGGGGTACCAGAATATGTTGGGGAGCAACCATTGAGATTTATTACAGCAGTCATCCCCATAAATAACATTGTTCACAACCCAGTCTGTATAATACGTACATGTTAATACTGGTTATGACCCCTATAAGCCTATGTGACATTAATAAGGCGCTATCGCATAAATGGTTATTGGTGCATGCTGAGTGTGAGTCATTACATTATCCTGAGACAGCAGATGCCAGTTGGAAGTGTGTGTTGTAGGGGTTCATACTTTAGGTATTCATATAGGACAATAATAAATTCATACACGTTTTTTGTAAGTACCTGAATTTGAGTGGTGTCAGCCTCTTGCAATCCCTGTACAGCAAAGCTAAAAAAAAATGGAACGCAGTAAACAGAGCCAATCAGGTGTGTTGCACTGCATGAAGCAGGTTGATAGGAGGCGAGAGTAGTGTCACAGAGAGATGAGCTCATTAGTCTGCTGCTTCTCCTTTCACTGTTCAGTCACAGGGTGGGGATGGGAGAGAGAATTGTAAGTCAAACTCGACCAGACCCCTAATGGCTCCTCTGCACTCTGCTACAGCCAATCAAACCCATACAATGTTTGATCCACTATTTACCCGGCTGTTCAGATGGGATTTTGAAGCTCTGAATCCAGAAATGCTTAGAGATGAGCACTTCTGGATTCACCAGTTGTAGAAGGGAAACAGGGGACACATGTTCCCAATGTTCTCCCACTCAAAATCCTGATACTCTTTGTTGTGGTCCCAGGCTACCAGCAGAGGCAAAGTCTGAGAATCATGCTGCTGCAGCGCTGAGCTTTTACTAACAAATTGAGAGCAGAAGGTAGGACAGGAACCTAAAGAAATGTTGGTGTTATTGGATGTAATTAGGGATGTCCCGATACCGATGCTAGCATCGGAATCGGGCCCGATACAGGGCATTTTGACAAGTACTTGTCAAAATGCCCTGATGCCTAGCGCCGAAGCTTGCGCTATGTTTTTTTTTTCTTCTTACCTCGCCGAGCGTCGCGTCACTGCTGCTCCGTTGGGCAGCGCTCCGAGCGGGGTCATCTGGCAGTCTCCGGGTCCTAATTTAGGTGGCCGGAGACTGCCAGATGACCCCGCTCGGAGCACCGCTATTACTATTGTAACTCTATTACTGCAGTGTACGGGACGTATGTGCTGCATTTGTACCATGGATCATGATTTAACCTATTCATGTTAGCAGGACAGAATTGCGAGCGTCTCCCACAATCTGAGCACCGAGATAGGATGCAGCGATCCTGCCGAGCGCCGACTACAAGAGGCACCGCGTGAGGCAACAGGGATCGGAATGAAACTGTGAGTAAGGGAAGCTGGGATGGGGCTGGGTGTAAATCTATTGCTATAGTGTACTGGACGTGTGTAATGTATATGTAGTGCATATATACAGCACACACCTCCACTACACTCCAGCAATAGAGTTACAATTCTCCACTGCTAACATGAATAGGTTAAACCATGATCCATAGTACATAACATGTAGTTGTACTATGGATCATTTAAAGTCACCTGTCCCTTTAAGAAAAAGTATCGGTAATTGGTATCG
>NW_017308502.1:19497-139847 GCF_000935625.1 Nanorana parkeri
TATGTACTATGGATCATGATTTAACCTATTCATGTTAGCAGGCAGAATTGTGAGCGCCTCCCACAAGCTGAGCACCGAGATGCAATGAGGCGATCCTGCCCAGCGCCGACTACGAGAGGCACCGCGTGAGGCAACAGGGATCGGAGTGAAACTGTGAATAAGGGAAGCTGGGACGGGGCTGGCTGTAAATCTATTGCTATAGTGTACTGGACGTGTGTAATGTATATGTAGTACATATATACAGCACACACCTCCACTACACTCCAGCAATAGAGTTACAATTCTCCGCTGCTAACATGAATAGGTTAAACCATGATCCATAGTACATAACATGTAGTTGTACTATGGATCATTTAAAGTCACCTGTCCCTTTAAGAAAAAGTATCAGTAATTGGTATCGGCAAGTACATGAGGGGATGTACTTGTACTTGGGCCTGAAAAAGTGGTATCGGTACATCCCTAGATGTAATGGCATGCGATTGCAAAAACTGATTAGATTGTTTACTGTTTTGGCTTTAGCTACACTTTAAAGTGTTTAACATATTTACTTTACTCATTCATGTTCATTCCTTTGAGATGCAAGATGGCTCAAGCAGACCTGGAGACATATCATTACCTTTCATCTTGAGATCTGGAACTGGTGGCTATCTGCTCATTAACTAGCGTCATCTGGCAGTAAAGTTGCGAAACCCAGTTCCTACAGGATCTAAATTCACTTTTGTCCCAGATTCCTATGATGTGCGATTAGATAATCAACCACAGTATTTTTTGCCCATAACAAAATGAAAGCCATAAATGCACCTCATGTTGTAATCATGCTCTACAGCTGCAATACAAGATAGATGCACAATTTTAGAATATTGGTATGGAAACTGGAAGTTTCTCTATAAAGCTGGCCATATACTGTGTGAATTTTGGCTGGTTGTTGATGAATCAGCCAAAATGCATACAGTGGGTGCCCATGTCAGCACCATTCTGTCTGGCATCCTTCGATCAGAAAATTGAAGGGGCCGGATTGGAGGAGCTGGAAAATCTTCGGGTGAACAGTGATGGCAGCCAATCAGCTACCTCAACTGTTCACGTAGTCTGTTGGGGTACACCTGCCGCTACCAGAATACAAAGGACACAGCGTGAGATTTTAACGTGTATGGGGAATCTGTTTTTTTTTTTTTTCGGTCAGTGGGCAGGCTATACAAATAAAATATAACAGTGTATGGTCAAGCTTTAGAGAGCAAAAATTCAGTTGATGAGATTGATTTATTATTTATATATTTTTGTTATTATTTATTTGCTTTGCACCTTGGACATTTATCCATAAAATTACACTGCACACCCACAAAATGACAACATTTTCCTAAACTGGTTTATTTTTGTGTGTGATAGGGACTGTAGGCTCGGTTCACACAAGCGCTCTGATTGGGTCCATTTGCTGGTTTTTCAAGCAGACCTGATCGGATGCCCAATGTAATTCTATGGGCATCCATGTGTAAACCAATGGGTGTCTGTTTCCACCCGGTTACCCCAACCTCTGGTTAGGTCCGGCAAAACAAACATATAAGAGATGCGTTGTGCCGGATCAGGAGTAATCTGATGTAAATGCACACATGCCCATTTACATCCGATTCCTCATAGACTGACCTGGGGTTCAGCAGTTTCAGTTACAGTTACATAGTTGCACATTCATATCAGTCCCTGCCCACAAGGAGTTTACAATCTAAGGCTCCTTTCGCAGGGGCTAATCAGGAGAAGATCCTTATTTTGCAATGGAGGAAAAAAAAAATGTACAGACACGGCTGTGACAGCAGTGACACGGATCCTCTCCTGATCAGCCCGTGTGAAAGTGGCCTTAGATTGTAAGCTCCTGTTGGGCAGGGACTGATGTGAATGTGCAACTTTGTAAAGCACTGTGTAAATTGCTGGTGCTATAATATAATATATAAATCCCTGTAATAAATAAACACCATTCAGGTCCCCACATAGCAGTGTGCTGTACTGATCTGCGGTGTGGTCCCGAGTGCATGTCTGCCTTTTTCTGTAGCGCACCGCACATCACACCAGCGCTGTCGTGTGAACGATGTGCACAGAAAACAATTGTATTCCATGTGCCCTAGCGGTGACTGGCGTTGATCCGATGTGGAAAAACGCCAGATTGGCGCATAGTGTGAATGCATCCTTAATAAAGAAGAAAAAAAGCAAAGATGTGACTCCAGCCAGATAGGTGTGTATAGTGATGTGTATAGATGAAACATTGATGGACAGGAGAGAAGTATGACTTGTGTCCCAGTGATCTGCATCCTCCACCACCAATCTCTGGACTTCTCCTTAGAGCAGCACTAGGATCCTGGGGAAATCTGGCTGTAAGTGAGCTGTCTGCTAGACTCCTCCCTTATCCCCATCACCATGAAAAGCTTCGCCCTTTGCTGCGCTCTCAATCATCTCTTCTTCCTTCTGTACGGCGCCCCGCTATATGTGTGCACCTCCTGCTCAAGATACTGATCGCCTGCGCTGACGTCTGACACTGAGAGGAGACATCACCCCGGCACTGCTGCCGCAGCATCACAGGAAGCCTTCCCTCCATCGGTCATGTCCAGGCTGCAAAATGTGATTCTTCCTCCCTTTCCTCACTTCTACCGCTAGCTGTCCCCGCACTGCTGCCAATGACAGCCAGCCAGGAGCCGCACCGATCCCCATGATCAAGAGGAAGCACACACAGGTAAACTTTTCCCATTGATCGCAGGGGAGACACACAGGTCAGCAAAGCCTGGGGACGTTTCCTTGTCACCCCCCCTGTCCACAGAAATGTTCCAGCACACGGTGACAACCTCTGTTCCTCTGTGCTATGGGGAGTCTCTCCCTGTGTCCCTACTAGAAGGATGCTTATTCATGGATAGGAGAGCCAAGCAGTGTCACTGACTGCTAATGACTTCTACGTGTGTGTGTGTGTGTGCAGTTATTTGGAAGTTAAATTGGATTTGATTCTGGTTATGTGAAACCAAACCGTTAGACTCCATCTAGTGGAAGTGATTGACTTTTTATTATTATTATGTGTGTGGTGTATGACAATAACTTTATAATCAGTGTCTCATCTGTTTGTCATATAAATCCACCTATCTGTCCCCATTTGTATTTGCATCAGCCGGTTTATCAGTAGCCATAACACACAGGCTAGCCAGATCCTAGGAAAGGTAAGGAAAAAACAAAAAAGAAAGAAAAAGCAAGAGCAACAGTAAACGTCACATGTAAACACACACACACCACACACACCACACATACACACACACCCATTCATACCTTTCCTCTGTCTTCTTCAAACTAACCCAGAGTACAGGATAAAATATAGACAGAAAATGGGTTCAAATCTACACTTAAACATAAAGCAACCTACAAGAACCCAGCAGAAGGTGGAGAATCAGCTGAACCATGGAGAGATCCAAATTTTATAGAATTATTATTATATATATCCTGATTATTAATCATAATAATCACCATAATAATCAGGATATGTAGTAGTAATAATAATAATCTTGCTTATATATCCTGATTGTTGTTGTTGTTATTATTTATTATTATTATTATTACTACTACTAATATTATTGTTGATACTAATAATAATATTATGCAAGAGTTATATAGCGCCAACAATTTGTGCAGCACTTTACAGAGTAAAGGGAAAGAGTACAGTTACAATTCAATACAAAGGGATTAGTAGGATCCTGCACCTGAGAGCTTACAATGTAAAAATATATATATTTATAGCCATTGCAGCAGTGGTACACTGGATTGCTCCTGTCCAGCACCCTTCTGGATGGAGCATTGAGCATTACAAAATTGGGTTGACATTTCTTTTAAGTGCTTGATTGAGCTGCCACTGAAGTTGTGTGTGTGTGGTTGACTATATGTGGTGTCATATTCAGGTCATTTGGAGTTCTCCCCGAAGCATCTTGAGCCATTTCTTCTGCACTTCACAGCAAAAAAAACCCACATAAAATACTGTTCAAGGGCTGTTTAAAAGTCAGAGCAATAGTGCTAAAATTTAGAATTAGTTATGCATGTGGAAAACATCAAAGCTAAAAGTCACTCTAACAGGTAATGTGAGGTAAGCAGCAGCACTACTTGCTATCAGAAATAATGGTGTCCTTTCTCTCAGTGCTAGAAATAAAGTCTAGCCTGTTAAAGACCAGCTTTACTGCTCACACAATTATTGGCTACAACTATTTTCTTATTTTCACTAGTACATGTAAGTTTTTTTTTTATTTTGAGTTCATATAACACTAAAAGGAGAGAACTGATATTTTATAGATCTGCTAAAAGTCAATTTGTTATAGGACATGTATTTAATGAAATGCATGTGCAAAGCAAAACCATCCATGTGTTTATTCTGGGGTAAAAGGTAAGGTCTGGCAAAAGACCGACATGCCTAAAACACAGGACTGCGTCGTTGAGCTCTGTATAGCATTTACATGGGTCAAGGACCACCCTGTATTTGCTGCACATGGAGCTGATCCAAGAATCGGTATCAGCATACTGGTGCTGTAGAATTAAAAGAGCCATTATTCACAAAACCCCTTTGGCAGGTATATTGTATATGACTACCCCTCCTCATTTTACACAGACAATAATATTTTCATAAACATTTGTATGTTATTGTTAACTTAATAACATTAATAGATAAATATTTACAATATTTGGGAAATATTCAGAATAAAATATAAGCTGAAATTGTGTTATTTTTAGTTATCAAACATATCCAGTTGCTCACGCTACCAGTGAGTTTCTAAGTGTTAACATTAATAAAACTTCCCCACATCTATAGCCTTCCAGCTTTAGAATGTATAACAGAATAAACAGTTCCTTGGTAGTGGAAATGATATGTTGCCTGTCCTTTGGTGATAAGTTGAAGAGTGATATGGGCTGCCATAGGCCAGTATGGGAGCAGTCATGCTAATCAAACCTCAAGTGTTGTTGTGTGTCACCTGCACTCCATACGGCAATGTAGACCTTTTCCCTTTCCAAATAGTAGTGCTTGTGACGACACGTATGGTGCCGTGTGGCCGGATGGAGCACGGCCTTTGGTTAGGACTACTCAATGTTTCTTGAGTTACTTACAAGTATGCTTAGCCTAACATTTCCAGACATTGGCATCCACTCTCTACAGGTACATTCCTATCAAACTAATCTGGCCTAAAAAGGAGACCACCGCAATTAAACAATCTCTGTGTGAACATGTTGTTTCCTTAAAGGGACATTAAACCCTAAGATTTTTTAACATAAACCAATATGTAATGTGTGCCTTATTGTAATCCATGGTAGTTTCCCTTCTCTTTGCTGCTCTTGCATGGGGAGAACTTCCCTTTGCAGCTGAGTGCCTCTTCCTGTAGTGCTGGCTCAGGTTGCAAACGTACACACAGACACCATGTAGCCATTCCAGAGACAAGGCAGTCTGCTGCAAAACAGAAGTTCTGCCCAGCATGAGAACAGATACCGATTTAAAAGGAAGAGCAGCAAAGAGAAGGGAAACAACCATGGATTACAGTAAGGCACACATTACAGTATTGTTTTATGTTAAAAAATCTGAGGGTTTAATGTCACTTTAACAGAGGCTGTTTAAAACCAAGCCCGGGTAATTCAAGGTTTAGGCCTCATTCACACGAGAAATGGCTGACACGTACAGCTCTGTGCTGCGTGCACGGCCGTATCGGGCAGCTCCTGAGAAGGACAGGTGCTACGTGTGATTAGTACGCAGCCCCTATCTTTCTCTATGGGACTACGCGGCCGTACGCTGCCCTCTGCTTACCCACCCTGCATGTCCGTAGGGGTGTCCGTACTCATACGCTGACTTGATGAATCCTGTCTGCGTCTGAGCTGGAACACCCGCACCTGTTGCGGACTTGCACTTGAGGTGAGCGTAGGGCAGTGTACGGCCGCGCATTCCCATAGAGAAGGACAGGGGCTGCGTACTAATCACACGCAGCACCTGTCCTTCCCGGGAGCTGCCCGATACGGCCGTGCACGGAGCTGTACGTGCTGGCCGTTTCTCGTGTGAATGAGGCTTAACAGACACAACTGTAAAAACTAAAGGACAAGTAATTGCTTTGCAGTTACAACTTTTATATATCCAGCAGCTACAGTGAATGATCCTACACAGGCCCACCTTTCTATGCCAGTTAAATTGAATGGGAATCCTACACACTGCAGAGGCTCACTGAGTCTATGTTGGCTTCAAAGTGCACCTATCCTGTTGGCCCCTTTCAAATAACCTCACTGATGGCTCCCTGCCCCTGCACAGATGCATGTTTACCGAGTTCTGACAGGCCTGGACTCTACTGTTTGTTTACATCCTGCAGTGGACATCTTCTTTTGCCTCCACCTGCATACTACTTTCCTGTTGATCTTTATGGGTGTTGTTGTTCTCTGTCTCCTGGGTTAGAGACAAGCCCCATAGAAGTCACTGGAGAATTACTGTGCAGGTGTGGGCAGGAGGGGGGAGACATTTGCTGCAGGATGTTAACGCACCTTACCTATTAGTTGAAAATAAAGATGGGACCCACCACCCATGCAATGACTGCAGGGAGTTAAATTCCATTAAAAAGTTAGCTACTTCCGTTAGTTCTTGAGTTATTTGAGAGACTGAGAACAGTTAATCTTTTCACAAAGGTTGATCTCGGAGTGCCTGTAATCTTTGTACTTTTCAACCTGCAAATGCGTGGAAGACCACATTCCGAATAAGATATGTGCATTATGAATCTTTTGGACTTTGCAATGTACCTGATACCTTCCAACATTTCATAAATTATGTTTCAGAGACTTGTTAGACCAGCTTGTAGTGACTTCTCTCCGACATACTCACCTTTTGAAATCTTCTACAGGAGCACAGGACCATGTTTGCATGATTCTAGAGCAGGTTCAACAACATCAACGGTAGACTAAATTGGAAAAATGTGAATGTGAACAGACCCATATACAATTTTTGGGTTGTATCATCGCACCCAAAGGGCTGGATATGGATCCCAGTAAGATTCAGACTACCTTTTAGAATTGCCTACCCCCACAAATACAATAGATGCGCAAAGATTTCTGGCATTTGCAAATTTTAATTAGATACATTACCAATATTTCAAGACTTTTCACTCCTATTACCCTGTTGACTAATAAGGGAACACATTTTCAATGGTCCACTGAGCCAGAAATGACCTTCTCGCATTTGAAAACACATTTTTAATTCACAACTGCACTGATACATTTTAACCCAAAACTCCTCTTTATAGTGGATGTCTCGAGTGCAGCCAGTGGAGCAGTTCTGTCTCAAGATTGAATTAAATTGGCGAGAAACTGTTATTGCATTCATACACCTAGTGTTCACTCCAGATAACACCAGCAGAGCAGAACTATGACATTAGAAACAAAATGTTTTTAGCAGTAAAAGAGGCTTTTACTAAATGAAGACATTTTCCATAGGGTGCCTCTTACCCAGTAACTGTCCTCCCTGACCATAAAAATCTTGAATTCATCAAATCAGCAAAATGGCTATCTGCAAGACAGGCTAGATTGATACTTTTTGCTGACCATCCTGGAATTAAGAAGATGGTAGCTCTCCTTGCCCATGCCTTTTTGGTAGCCTATTTGCCAAAAAGATGTATAGGATTATGTCCTTTTATGTGAGAACTGTTTATGTAATAAGGTACTATGCTGCTCCTTCCCTGTTGGTCTCTTCATTTGTCGCACATTAATTTTATTGTTGACTTACCACCATCCAAGAAATTTACAACTGTCCTGGTAGTAGTAGATCATCTGACAAAAATGGCTCATTTTGTGCCTAATATTGGCATTCCTACTGCCGAAGATTGTAATTTTAGAAATGTATAGACTGGATGGTCTTCCAATACCAGATAATATCTGATCGAGTAGTTCACGTCACAGTTGTGGAAAACTTTCTGTCCCACTGTGAGGATTGAAGTCAATCTGTCCAGACCCCATTCAAGCACAAGGGGAGGGTGGATTAATTGTGGACAAAAATCTTAAGTCTCGTCTGTGTCGTGGTAAGCTACAGTATCTGATAAGATGGAAGGTTATGGTTCAGAAGAAGATACGTAGGAATCAGAAGAAAATATTAATTGCACCAATTTTCAGTGGCATTGCTTTTCAATGGCACATTTTGTATCTCTTTGTACAGCACCACTAGGTAGCATGTTGCTATTGCTGTAGGGTTGCACAGATACCAAGTACAGTACTCGGTACAAGTATGAGTACAGTACCGATATCTTTGAGCTCCACGACTAGACTAGAGAAAAATTCAAAAATTAGGAGGCAGCTGTCATTTGTAAGGAGCACACGGAGCTCCTGGGATTTGTACATCTCTGTTTTAATGTACGATTTTGTTTTTATAAATATAAATAAAGGGATGCACAGATACCAGTTTTGCGAGTACGAGTACTGGTACTTGCCGAGTACTTACAAGTACGTGTACTGATAAATTTTTTGTTTATGGTCATGTGACAGTTTTTCTAAAACAATACAGACTGATGATTTCAGGACAGTGGTGGAGCGCCAGAGCCAGGTCCCAGCTGCAACCGCTGCAACCCTGGTAGTTCTCATGAAAATGCAAGGTATCTGCACTGGTACTCGAAAAGTATCTGTGCATCCCTACTGTATACTAAACTAATAATAAGAAGAGCCCATTCAGATCTATGTTGTCCATTGCAGTGCATTAAAAAAACTTGTGTTAATGTGTCTTGTGGTCCATTTTGGTGCCAATTCAAATGGTAGCCCATTCAAATGAACGGGTTGCCAGTGCACCAAAATGGACCACAAATCGGACATACCCCATTTTTTTCTCTGTAGATACTGTGCTTTGGAATGCACTGCAATGTAGGTGTGTTGATTTGGTGTGCTAGTGTGCCAATTAATGTCACCACAACACACTGTCTGCGTCAGATAGGTCTGAATAGGCTCTAATACAACTAATATTAAACTGTAATACCTCTTACTTAAGACTCACTAGTGTTTCTGAGCCATACATTTAATTTTTATTTTTTGACAAGAAGAAAGGCTTTTTTTTTTTTTTGGTTAGCATCTTTTATTTCCCTTCTTCTGAGGCCCCATTCACACCAGGATGACTGCGTTTCAGCACGTTTTACGCAAGGTTTTTTAAATGCGTTTTTTGGTTGTTTTTTTTTTAGCATGTTTTACACGTGTTTTCTGTTCATATGTGAGCGCCTTTTTTTTTTCAGCTCGTTTCAATTGTCTAATGAGAAGCAGGCTCAGCTGCAAAAACGTGCTTAAAAAAACGTGCACATAGTCACAGAAACTCAATCAGCGCGATTCCATTGAAGTCTGTGGCGCAAAAGGAGCTGATTAGTGCCACATAAGAAGCTCAGTGAGTATTTCAAGTGACAAGTGTATTTTTAAACGCACGATTCAGCGTGTTTGTGTGAACGGACCCCATAGGAATACATGGGATTTTCATGTGTATGCGTTTCAGCGCATGACAAAACGCCCTGTTGTGAACGGGGCTTAAATGTCTGATCACATCCAGCTCTGCTGGTAATATCATTTTCATTAGGACATAGATAAATATGTAACCCACAATTTGTTGTTTTTCTGTTGTGGTATAAGCACATTCTTGTACTATGACTAAGTAATATTTTTACTGCTGCACATACAGTACAGCTCTCTCCAGAGAATCCAAATGTCATTCCATTGTAGAGCTGCAAAAATTTCACAACTTACAGATAGTATTCATCAACCTTGCACTCATTCACAGTTGCAGCGTGAACTGGATATTTCTGTACACTGTTAGTTTAAGTATTTAGTAATTGATGATATAATGGTAGGTAGAGTCTGTTGAATGATGAATAACTAAATGTGCCGAGCTAAAACAATGATCAGATGATCAGAGTCTGTTGTCAGCTACGTTTGTAAGGATCGATTCTAAGATACATGAGTGATTTTAACAGCATTTGTTACTAAACCTCACAATAATTGTCTTCTTTAACATGTTCCGTTGATATGATTTAATATTGAATAGGTGTGGAGTCGTTTATCATGCTATTGAATATTTGAAGCTGAAATCCAGGCAGATTGATAGAGACCCAAATTGAATGCATATCGGTATGAATGAATACATCTTGAAATGTTTTTTTTTATTTTATTTTAAATGCAAGCAAGTACCTAAATGTGGTATACCTGGTAAACGACTCTTGCAGTCCCTGTAAAGTGAACATCAAACGTGGGATGGGGGAAGCAGAACAATGAGCCAGTCGGTTGTGCTGCAGTGCAAAGAGCATGCTCATAGGAGAAGAAAGCAGAGAGATGAGTTTATCAGTGTACTGCTGGGTGGGAAGGAAATCTGTCGATGTTGGTAAACTGCAGCAGAAAAAAAAATTGTGTTCTGACAGACAGAGCTGTGTAAATTACAGAACTGGATGGAAAGGAATACAAATCCTTTTGGTTTTTTTTTTAGCTGTTTGCCTGGAGTTTAGCCTTGAAGAACTCCAGGACTCCAGAACTTCAGCACTGCAAGAGTTAAGTGCTTGTTTAGTCTAGGGAATAAAACAGAAATATATACTCGCCTGATCTTCTGTCCCTTGTTGGTCAGCGCTCACCTCTCTCTCCCTCCATTCCAACTTTGGAATGTCCCTTGGTGTCCTCAGACTTAATGCAGGTCAGCTGACCTGCATTAGGTGTGATGACGTCAATGGTCCTTAGACCGGCGGGGCCCATGAGAGAAAAGGCTGCGCGTACCAATCTAGCAGCCCAGAAGGACCAAGAATCGGGTACGTACAGCTGCTTTGTTTGAGCCACCTATCCAAAACAAGCATTTAACCCTTGCACTGTGGCGGGTTAGCCACACTGCTCTGGTAAGTGTCCTAAAAGAGTCCTTCTTTACCTGATGATACTAGGGATACACTGATACAGCTTTTTTTTTGTGTTAAGTATGAGTACCGATATTTTACTTTCGATACTCGCTGATACTGAGTACTGATACCGGTAAGTCCGCTGGCATGGAGCCAGCTTTTCAGGCAATCAAGAAGCCTGATTGCCTCGGAAGTCGGCTCCATGTTTGGCCGGCTCGATTGTGATTGGCTGGGAAATAGACTTCCCAGGCAATCAGCATTGAGCCGGCTTCCCAGCTAATCAGAAAGCAAGTAATGACCCATCTTCTTGATTGGCTGGGAAGCTGGCCTGATACGGATTGGCTGGAAAGGCGGCTTCCCAGCCAATCGGCATCAAGCTGGCTGTTCGGCCAATCAGGAAGCCTGGAGGCGGGTCATTACTGGCCACCCGGTTTCCTGATTGCCCGGGAAGCCGTCTCCATGTTCCCCTACCGGTCAGAGGAAATCTTCTGACTGGAAGTTCCAGTATCGGGGAAGGTACCAGAGTTCCGAGGTATCGTACTCGTCTAAATACTCTGAACTGATACTAGTACCTGTATCGACACATCCCTAATTGATACTCTTTTTTTTAATAAGATTTGTTCAATAAAACCATAAGTTTGTTATTTCCAAATGGTTTCTCAACAAACTCCACATAGAAGCTCATTATTATGGACATAGACATGGAGTTATGGACAAACAAATTCTATTGACATTTAAGGAATTGTGCAAAATTATTTGTGAATTGACTCTCATTTATATTTCTAGTAAAATAGTAGCTGGGCAGGAACTTTACAGTGATTTCAAAATGATTGATTTTTACTAAAAAAAACAGGGATGAGAAAATCAGCAGATAGATAATCATGGTAAACCAGATACAACATACTTTAAAACTGAATTTACAAGTGTTTTGACATCAGACTGATTCTAACCCCTGGAAAGAGTGCTTGCATTGAAAGAAATATGGATGATGCAATCACTGATCTTTCCTGAAAATGTTGGTTTCTTGACTGTCAAACTGACCAGTGGCTTAAAGCTGAATCCTAGGCAGATATGAAAGACACTGATTGATGCAGCTCGGCAATCATTAATATTTGATTAAAAGTGTTTTTGCAATCAATGCAAGTACCTGACTTTGACCTGGTATCAGTATTTCACAGTCCCTGTACAGAAGGGCTGTAGTGTGAGAGAAAGAAGCAGCACAAAGAGCCAATGAGCTCATGTGCTGAGAAGAAACATGCAGATAGAAAGAGAAAACGGAATGGCAGAGATAAGCTCATCACTATGCTGCTTCTTCTTTCACTCTCCAGTATCTGGCTTGGGGAGAGGTCAGGGCGACCTGGGTTTTGAGGAAGTGGATTAAATGATGAAGGCTTTTAGACTAAGGATATCTAGTGGCAGCAAAAAGTACTATGGTGGAAATCTTTGGATTGAAGGTGAATATTGCAGCAAAAGTTTTTTTTTTTTAAATCTTTTAACGGTCTGTTTATTTTTCTCATTGGTATTGTGGCTGGAGTTCTGCTTGAATGCATTAAGTCATTGACCCTGAATAAGTATACACCTCTGAATTATTTTGTTGCATGTTTACTTAGGGCCAGTGGGCCAGAAAGTATTAAAGCCGATGTCATGCAACCAGTATATCTCTATAGACGTCAGCAATTGCAGTCCAACACAGGTTACCTTTAGACAAGCAGTAATTCCATGATTAGATAAACCAACGTGTTTTGTCAAATCTTGTCACTGCTTAACTTATTGCTACATTGTAATTTCAAATTCACTCTGGTCAGCCCTATTTTGAATAAGCTTCTACAGTGTCCAGGTACAGAGTTGTATGGAGACCTCATGCAGATTTGTGTTAAAGCCAATCTCAATGTAGATAAAGAAAAGGTGTAGAGCTGCAGCTAACGATTATTTTCAAAATCGATTAGTTAGCCGATTATTAAGTTAAAGGTGAACAAAAAAACACCAATAACAATTAAAACAATTATGTGTTAAGTTTTGTTTAATGTAATTAGTGAAAGTGCTTGAATTTGGCATCGTATCAGCCTCCTGTAATTCCCTTACAATAGAATTCAGACAGAGAGAGAGAGAAAGGGCAGACCTGGGGACACATTCAGATGTGCATAAGTGTACAAACTGAAAGGAGGAGAGAGCAAAGTCAGCAGAGGCACTCCCTACTCTGCTACTGCTGCTCCTTCCCTAATCACAGGGCCAGGAAAGTGACCAAGCTGTATTGCCTATGTGCAGCAGAGAAAAGTAAAGTCACCCATCTGGCTCTGTTGTCTGGTAGGGCTGTGTATATCTCAGGAATACAGTTCCTTTTGCAGGTAAAATAACAATTACATATTTTGCTGTAAAGTTGACTGACCCACTGATTTTCTAATTATTATTTTGCAATAGCAGTATGAATTTAAAGTGTTGTTCCACTTTTACAGCTAAATTGGGATAACACCTACTTTATGTTTTGTTATATGTTCCTATCCACATTGCATAACTAAAATAAAATATTTTAAAATTGCAGCTTACATTTTAATGTGCTTTATATTAAAAAAACATGAAGACACAGGTAAGGGGCTTCAGTCAATGTTCACATCAAACACCAGAATGGGTAACAAGTTTGATCTCAGAGGTTTTAACCATGAAATGAATCTTGGTGGGCTGGTTGTCTTTTTTTTTTTCACCTGCTGATCTGGGATCTTCATGCACAACAATCTTTACAGTTTACTTAGAATGTAAAAAACATCCAGTGAGTGGAAGTTCTGTGGACAGAAACATCTTGTTCTCTGGGAAAGAATAGAGGAGAATGGACAGACTGGTTTAACCTGATAGACTACAGTAACTCGTAGTAACCTCATAGACTACAGTAACACTTCTAGCAAAAGAAAAAAACGTGAATTTGTATAAATCTATGGCTTTAGGTCTTGTCTGGTATGGCATTTATATAGGTGCAGGCCTAATACATTGTTAATTTTAAAACAGTGTAAAGTTGACCATACACTGCTTCAAGTTTAGCCAAGCTATGCTAACTCGGGGTAATGCTTCAAAAAAACTTGGGCAGCAGTCACTTTGCAAAGCTTGAACAGGGTTTATTAGTAGAAATAAAGGAAGGAAGTCAAGCAATCGCAGAATACCTAAAATATTTTAATACAGTCCTAGCTTCTGAGTCTCTTCAAAGTTTCTCTGTGTACTCAGTCCATGCTGCATAGTAACTTAATGGAATTGATCTCCTTAAAAACTAACGTTCTAATGGTATCTTGGTTTCCTAAAGCAAGACAGTTTAGAAGGTTCTTGGGTGGACTTCTCCCTCAGCCATTCACTCAATACTTTCCTTAGTGAGAAACAGCCACAGGTTCTTCTCCTAATGTAAAATATCTTGCATTTCATCAGTAATCTAGTTTGTAAGTACCCTGCAGGGAAAACCCCTCAACACACAACACCCTTAGGGCATAAAGTCACTGTAGAGAACCCTCTAGAATGGTTGGTCCCAATTATTTATCACTTTAACAGCTCACATCACTCTGCCACACTCCTTAATGATTAGATGGGCTAATAAATATTAATAACTCAGCCTGTTAATACTGACACAGACTGCTTAACATGGTTTCTTAGGCCTGGTTCACACCTGGGCGTTTTACAGCGCATTCCTACGCCCTGTAAAACGCTCAACATGTGAAAACCAATGATTGCCTATGGGCATGGTTCCCACCTGGGCGTTTTACAGCACGTAGGAACGCGCTGCAAAACGCCCTACGCCCAACGAAGTACAGGAGCTTCTTTGGGGCGTTTTGCCGTGCGTTTCCATTGGTATTCCCGAGTGTGGATCGGGGTTAAGAAAGCGGTAACCCCGAGCCACACTCGGGAATACAGCGTACAGGTCTTACCTTGTCCGCGATCCACGATGTGTCCTCCGGGGGCTGCCGACTTCCGGGTTCCGTCCCTTGCGAGCGGGCGCGTCGCAGGGGGGCGGAGCCGGTGGGAAGTTTAAAAAAAAAAAAATCATACCGCCAGTGAAACGCGCGTTTCACTGAACGGAAAAACGCACTAAAAAACACGAAAAAAATGAGCTGAAAAACCGAGCTGAAAAAATACGCTCGGGTGTGAACCCAGCCTTACTCTTACATGTCCAGCTGAGCTGCAGCCTGTCTTCTGTTGCATTGTGTCTGACACTGTTTGTTCCTCTTTGGCTCCCATAAACATCATCATTCTGTAACAACTACCAGACTCCTGCCAAAGATCCTGTCTCAGAGTGATAATGCAACACCAGTTCACTGTTTAACCATGAGCTTGTCCATTTAGTCTCTGCCCTTGCGTGTGCTCTGCTGTTCCTGTTCTCCGTGTATGACCCTGGCTATGGCTGATTGATCTCCTGGTTCCTGACTCCGGCTATTGTTTCCGTTGATTCTGATCCCTAACCTGGTTTGTCTGACTATGCGCTTTGGCATCTGACCTTTTGGCCTGGCACCGACGTGTCCTGGACAATGGTGAACCTCCATTGTTTTTTGCCATTTTTCTTTATTGTTATTTTTGATAAACTCCTTTTTATTTTTAACCTGCACTTTAAGTTTCTTTGTCGTTTCTTGGTTCCCTAATACTGCTGAAGTATGTCCAACTATAAGCTGGCAAAAGCAGTTAAAAACTGAGCTTAGGGATACTCAGAAGTTAGAGACAACATAAGCTGTCCATACATTTCAACAAACTTTGATTGAAAGATCAAAGGAGTCGGGTGGAAAATTTGGACGAACAGTGACTGCAGCTGATCAGCTGCAGTCACAGTTTAGGTATACTAATAGTTGAAGGTCAATAACCTGCAGGGAGGATTTATCCATCCACGCTGTTTGCCTTGCATGGGAGAATCAAATTATTTTCTCTAGTTTATGACTAGCTTTAGGCTGCAGCAGCCAAACGTTTTTCTGCAGCTCAAAAAAGTGCTAAAACATTCGGTTTGTAACAGGCTCCCAACACAAAACTAATTACTTCTTCAGACCATCTTTAAAAGGGTCAGTGCACATGTAACTTTTAGATACCCCCACGGGCTTGTGAATTTGTCAGTGCAGTCAACGTATTTATTTTATTGTTTTAATACTCCAAAAACGTGGAAGCAGCAAACAGTGACTAAACTATACAGCACAAAAATTCTGTAAAGAAACCGCAATAAAAATGTGTGAACTGTAACGAGATTAAATGGGAGAAAAAAGTTAGTGATATTAAAGCTTTAGGTCTTTTTTATTTTTACCAGTGGGAGGCCATCTATATTGCAGATCATTGTTTTTTACTTCTCAATTCTACTCCTTACATAGTTACATAGTTACATAGTATTTGAGGTTGAATAAAGACATTAGTCCATCAAGTCCAACCTATTAGGATCTCATTCTAGGAGTACCCGTACCCCTGTATATTACGGTCCCTTAAGAAATCGTCCAAAAGTTTCTTGAACAATTCCACATTAACTGACCGGCCTATAGTTCCCAGGTTGGCACCTTGCCCCCTTTTTGAATATTGGGACTACCGTAGCCCTCCGCTCCGCTGGTTTCTGGAATGTAAGCACAAGGTTTTTAAAGTCCATCTTCCAGCAAACAAACAAGTACCCAGTGGGGCTACCCCTGCTGTGCAAGTGCTCGTTTTTGTCTAGGGGCTGGAGTAAAGCAGATTTGCTTACCTGATCCCATTTCCCGGGTGGTCAGCGCTCTGCACTCTGGCAGGTGCAATGCCCCTCGGCATCCTCACAACTAATGCAGGTCCACAGAAGGGAACACTATATAGATATGACTTGGCAATGGTTAAATAAACAAACATACTTTGGGAGACAGCCCATAACACAACCATTATGTTTTTACACCAGCTGTTCGCCACTAAGCATAGACATAACTTTGAAGGTTCACAGTTATGTTTATTGTTGATTTTGTTATGTTTCCCTCTTAATAGGAAGAGATCAGCAGTGCTCTTGCAATTACTTGTGTGTATCAAGGTCAAAGATCTTTAACAACATTTCTAAAGATTTTAGTGGTATACAGAAGGTTGAGATTACTGCCTCTGCACATAAATGGCTTACATGTTTACCTTTCAGAACTGTATAGCTATTCATCATTCAGTATAAACACTTAATAACCTTTTAACTTGCACAAGAAATTAGGCCATTTACTTCCCTAGAGGACCAAACTTATTTATGTATGTTGTTGTTGGTATACTTTGCTCCTTATAGCATAAGATGCTCTGGCCTTTTTGCTGTTAATTGTGCACAGCAAGGTCAAATATCTTTATTATGATTCTTGAGGACAATACAGGGCTTTAACTATGTACGACATGTTGAAGTGGATGGAAAGGCTACTCAATAACCCACATGTTAAGTGTTACTTCCCCATTGCTCTGATCCTCCCTACATACATTTTCAAAAAAAATAGGTTTCTGAATCCTTTTTTTTTAAACATTTTTGCTATGCAGTCAAATGACCACAAAGCTCTGACTCATTTGTCTTGCTCTGTGGCTGGTGGTCATGCACTTTCTTCTGACCAACAACACCTTGGACCTATGAATGACACTGCTCTGCGGATCACTGCCCAATGGGACTCAGCAGCGTTGTCATCCCAACAGGACACACAAGGGTTACTAAAGCAAGTATGTTCACTCTGCAGGGGAATTTTCCCTTGGCTTAGTGAATGAGGTGAAGCTCTGCTTACTTCCATCATCCAATTATGTTTAAGCAAAAATACAGGTTTTTTTTGTTTTTTTTTAGTTTCCTTGCATGTGACTGGGTATTCTTTGCAAAGTGAATTTTCACCACATTCACCTGTTGGGTTATTGTGTACCCTTTCCTTCTACTGTCATTACTCATGTTTGAGGGGTCTATTCACAAAGCTGCCGAGTGAATAAGCGACCCAAAGTGAAGTGAGCCAAATGCTGTTCGGCTATTGACTTCAGGCTTGTACGGCTGATTTCAGCCGTACACCGACTAAAATCAGCCGTACATTGGCTTGCTGCGGCTGGCTTCGGGTCGGCCAAACATGTTCAGCATGTTCGGCCGACCCAAAGTGCAGAAGGAGTTCGACTCAGCCGATCCAACATCCGGATCGGCTGAGCCGAACCTCCGGCAGGCTACTCGCTGCTGTTTGGTCTATTCTCATAGATGCTGAACAGCAGTGAGTGAATAGCTCGACTATTCTGCTCGGTACCTCTGTGGTACCGTGCAGAATAGAAAACCAGTTAAAAAATAAAAAAATAAATAGAAAACGTTTATGCGGAGCTAGCAGTGACAGCTAGCTCCACTCAGCAGTGTTCTATTGGCTGGGCGGTTCTGCTGCCGTCAGAGTAAAAGAAAAAAAAAAACCACCATAGGAATGCATAGCTAGATTCCTATTGGCTATTTCACTTTGCAATAGCAAACTGCCCACTGCTGCTGTCAATCACTAGAAGTGGACCTGATAGAGAACTTCAGGTCCCCTCTGCTGCCAAAAGGAATGTAGCTATGCATTCCTATGCTGTGTTTTTTAATTATTATTCTGACGGCAGCCAACGGCACCGATGTCAGAAGAAAAAAAAAGACACCAGAGCAGGGAAAGGTTTACTCTGCTCGATCGAGCAGAGCAAAACTTTTCGGGAGAAAGTGTTTCTCTCCCGGGCGTCCGGGAACCTGCTATATAATAGCGGGAGACTTCCGGAGCATCCGGGAGAGTTGGGCTGTCTGGAGATAAGCGTCCCTAATTACCTGGTAACCAGGGACACTGATCTGTCTGTGAAAGTGGCCGGAGCCAGCCGTGAGATGACAGCTGGCTGCGCCCAGCAGTCAGTAGCAGGCCGTTTTTGATGTGTTAAGCTTTTTTTTTTTCAAAGTTTCTTTTCCATTGGTCCACCTAAATGTGTTTGAATGGGGTTTCAAATTAACTTGATCATAATGGTTTCTACCTCTTCAGTAATGACTATTATACAGGAAAATGCAAATTGTGTGGCTTATTAAGGCTAGAAGAGATAGTAATTGATAATTGAGATTTTTTTTTTTCTGATTTAGTTTTATTGCACTCCCTACTAATTTGCATGTGTTTTTTTAAGTTACTAAATCAACTTAATATTAGTTTAAGGGCCCTGCCACACCATATCCAGTGCATGTAGCATTTTTTCTGATCGCATTGCACCGGAAAGGAGGGCATTCCTGTACCTCGCGCTCTGGTGCAGGTGATCGCACTGCAGGCGAGGGGGGAGGGGGCGCGTGTCTGCGGTGCCATTGACATGAATGTCACCGCCACACCCTTTCTTGTCCCAGAATGTGACCTGGCCTGATCTATACGATCCAGTGCGTTTCGGGCCCGAACTGAGCTAGAACGCACTGGATATGGTGTAACTGGGCCCTGGAAGTCAGACTTCAGACTGGTTTAGTCTTGAATAGAGTAGGATAGGTTTACAATCTCTGTCAAAGCTTTTGATAGCTGCCTGTATCCCTGTTGGAGATTGTGCCTCATTTCCTGGCTCACTTTCACTAGAATAGGAATTAACTGGCAATCTATGTAATGCTGACAATGCCCTCTACAATCTGATTGTATAATCACAGAATATATTACATAATAACAGAATATTACATATATCTTGTAAATCAAAACAGGATTGTACAGAGATTTTACAATTAGTTTATAATGTGTATGGTATGGTATATGAATATGAGTGGTGAAAAGTTAGAATCTGCCAGACTTCTATTGCTATGTTCCCACTGGGGTGATTTTCTCTTTTACATTCCCTACTGTTGAGGCCCTGTAAGACAGGGTTTTATAGTTTTATTGGGGACAAAAATCCCCCAGTAGTGACACAGACTGTTAGATCCATACAACTCACAAATTATGATTACCTGGATTCCCAAATGACATGGTTCTCTTTAGATCAGACAGATTTCCCCCAAATATTCAGATGAATCAAACATTTGAATAGTGAATTGGCAATTTTAGCTTTCTAAAACATTTTTTGCATTTATAAGGACATATTTAGTGTAATTTATTAAAATAATAATCTGAACAAATAACCTAATTCACTTCCATTGTTGTAGTACAAAAAACATATTGATAGCATTAAGAGTGTCAGTTTCTGGACCCAAAATAATGGAATCTCTTTCTTTTTACCTGCAATGCAGCAGAGCATCAGGTGTTTTTGTAATAATTGTTATGCTAGCATCAATAAAATGTAAAGGCTGCATCAGTGAAGTGTGATTTCTCATGTAATTTATCTTTTGCATTCCAATAGTGAGCTTTGAGTGTTGGAGTACTCAAATCCCTCTGCTACGCCACCTCTCAAATATCTGAGTTTAGACAAGAGAAGAGCCAAGGGCATATACAATCATTTTTAGGCTGCAGTTGGGCACGATCGTAATGGCTCTGATAGGGGGTTTCATCTAAAAAAATAATTTTTTGCTGTCTGCGGCCCTGTTGGGGTGATTGCAATCTCTCTCTTTGTCCTGGTGACCATTGTCCCCAAGACAAAAAGTGATGGGAAATCCCCCATAAAACAAGAATTGTCACCACCGCAAGAAATAAAGGAAAATCCTTCAATGGGAACACTGTTCCTGTGAAAACTCTTTAAGATGGCAATTCAGCTTACTTTGGAGATATTTGCTCCTATTTCTTATTATGTCTTCAGGACAGGAAGTGAAGGGAAATCTCCCCAGTGGGATACAGGCAGCAAAAAATAACTATCTAAACCTAAAAAAAGTTTGGCTTTACATATTACTTAAAGCTAGCTTTATATCTTAGATCTATTATAAATCTACAAAGTTTGTCTCCGGTATAAAAGTTTTTTTTTCTCTTTAAAAAAAGCTGCATTTCACTGTGTAGATGTAGGGAGAGAGCATGTACACTGTATTAATATCTTAACACCACATTACTAATATGTGTCCTTTTTCTCTCTACAGGTATTTCCTTCATTATACAACTGGAAACACCACTGGAAATAACTAAAATACAAAAAGTTGCAAAATGATATGCAAGCAATGAAAGCACAGCCAAGAGTACTTGTCAATCTGGCCATCAACAAAAACTAAATATATACTACTCTTTCAATGTATCAGTGAGAACTTGAAGCATCAAATAAGAGACAACACAAAATTACTACAAATGTTTCTTCAACAGCGAGTCATGAAATTACTCTTGGAATAGCATACAAACATGATAACTCCGTAAGCATGCATACCAGTGATGAAGACCTTGTTGATACAGAACCATACAGGAAATGAAGATATCCTATATCAAACCCATGTTACATCTTTAATTCTCTCTTATTGGTTTCTTGTATTGCAGACATAATTATTGTTTGTGAAGAAAGCTTGCCAATTCGAAAAACAAAATACTCAACCATTTTTTAAACCAATTTAGCAATGTGTGCCAAAGTCATACATTGGATTTCTTAAACAGCAGTTGAAAAATGAATTAAATGTGGGATTTGCAACCTAATGGATCATGGCTCCAAATATAGTAGGACACTCTCTTTTGTCAATTTTTTGTGGTTTTCTGTCACTGTTCCATGTTTACTGTAGCAATTATTCTGATAACTGGATGACACTTGATGCTGATGTCACTCATCATAAGACACTGTTTCATGTCACTGCTACCATCAAGCAGACAAACAACCCTTCTCATCCACGGCTGTATTTTGATAGTGCAGGTGTTCAAGAATTAAGGCAAAAGTCCCACACCACTCATTTACATTTATTTAGGGCACTGAAAAATGCTGCTAGCACCATGTTGGCTAATCCATCTGTGTACCTGCCTCCTCCGAAGCATTCTGATTTTGCAGCCAAGTGGAATGAAATTTATGGGAATAATCTGCCGCCCTTGGCACTCTACTGCCTTCTTTCTCCAGATGATAAAGTTTCATTTACTTTTTTGGTAGAATATATGGACAGAATGACATACTACAAAGATTGGTTTGTTCAAAATGCCCCTGCGGATGAAGTCCCAGTTGCACACTCTTTAACTGGTTTTGCCACTGCATTTGACTTTTTGTATCACTCACTGGACCGCAGTAGAAGAAAAAAATATTATAAAAAAATTGAGACTGTGACCAGTGAAATGTATGAATATTCCAAAATTCGTTCTTGGGGTAAACAATTGATCCACAATCACCAAACCACTAACATGGTTGCATTGCTCACCGGTGCACTTGTTTTGGAAGAATATAAATCAAACCAGTCAAGCATCTGGAAGGAAAATGCTATTGATGGGATGGAAAAGGCAATGTTTTTGCTAAATCATGTGGTAGATGGTTCTCTTGATGAAGGAGTTGCATATGGGAGCTACACATCAAAATCAATTACGCAGTATGTTTTCTTAGCACAACGACATTTTGGTATTGATCATTTAGAGAACAATTGGCTGAAAATGCACTTTTGGTTTTATTATTCTACTCTGTTGCCTGGTTACCAGAGAACTGTTGGAATAGCAGATTCCAATTACAACTGGTTCTATGGGCCAGAAAGCCAGTTAGTGTTCCTGGATACATTTATCCTTAAAAATGGAGCTGGAAATTGGTTAGCAGGTCAGATTAGAAAGCACAGGCCAAAAGATGGACCAATGGTACCATCTGCTTCACAGAGGTGGAGCACCCTTCATACAGAATACTTGTGGTATAATCCTGATCTACCTTCACATCCACCAGCAGATCATGGTACACCAAGAATGCATTTGTTTTCTAACTGGGGAGTTGTAACATATGGGGCTGGCTTGCCTCATTCCCAAACTAACACATTTTTTTCCTTCAAATCTGGAAAGCTTGGTGGTCGAGCTGTCTATGATATTGTACATTTTCAACCATACTCTTGGATAGATGGCTGGAAAAGTTTCAATCCTGGTCATGAACATCCAGATCAGAATTCTTTCACATTTGCTCCCAATGGACAAGTATTTGTTTCAGAGGCCCTATATGGTCCAAAATTTAGTCATCTGAATAATGTTTTAGTTTTTGCTCCATCTCCTACAAGTCAGTGCAATAACCCATGGGAAGGACAACTTGGGGAATGTTCACATTGGCTGAAATGGACAACAGGTGCAGCTGGAGATGCATCTGGTGAGATCATAACTGCAAGTCAGGAAGGGGAGTCTGCTTTCGTAAGCGGTGAAGCAGTGGCTTCCTATTCGTCTTCCATGAAATTAAAAAGTGTTTATCGTTGCCTTTTACTTTTAAATCACCAGACTTTGCTTGTACTTGATCATATTGAGAAACACGAAGACTCTCCAATCTCATTAGTTAGTGCCTTTTTTCATAATTTAGACATAGATTTTAAATACGTTCCCTATAAATTTTTGAACATATTAAATGGTGCTATGATGGACATTTGGGATGCACATTACAAAATGTTTTGGTTAGCTGAAAATGGTAATAGCCCTGTTGCTAAAATACAAGAAGCTGAACAGGCAGCGGAGTTTAAAAAGCGCTGGACTCAGTATGTTAATGTTACCTTTCCACTGAGCCAAAAAACTTCAAGGATTGCATATTTATTTCATGGACCATATGTCAATGTTTCAAGTCTAAGATTCCTAGACAGTACCAAACATGGAGTTAAACTCGCTGTAAAAATAAATAATACCGAACATGTGGTGTCCATAGTAACAGATTATAATGATCTCCAAGTCAGATTTGAATTTCTGGGCTTTGGGGGTTATGCAAAATTAGAAGACCAAAACAAAATTGTGCAGTTTGGCCTGGGAACTGAGCATGTAAAGGAAAATAAACTAACCACCATGAATGTATTTCACTTTGGATTTAGGATCAATTTGATCATGGGTTTAATGTTATGTGTAGGCTTGGGGATTTTAGCATTTCATTGGAGAATCTATGTTTCCTTTGGTAAGCTGATGCGTTGGATTTTCTTTCTAATCATGACCCTGTGGTTTTTTGAATTAGTAGATATGTGGACAACATGCACTCAGCCTATTTGTCCAAAGTGGAACAGTGAAGCTACAGATGCAGAAAGCATTAAGATATTGGAAACATATTCTAATTTGCCTACTGTAGTGATAACATCTCTACCGGGTTCAGGAGCTGAAATTTTAAAAGTACTCTTTTTTAACAGTTCAGATTTTGTTTACATCAAGGTCCCTACAGCTTACATTGACATTCCTGAAGCACAGTTCAAAATCGATTCCTTTCTTGATGCTTGTGAATGGACTGGCTCCGATGTACAGGATGGACATTTTCAGCTAATTCAAGGCTGGCTTCAGTCTCTACTTCAATACACACAGCTCCATTTACACAACATTGATTTACAGGAGGTCAATAGGCTCAAACTTTTTCATCACCCCTCAACTAGCAAAGATGAAAGAAGATTTAAAAGAAGAGATACTTTCTCTGAGCAAAAAACTAGACTAAAAGAAATGTATGATAGAGATGCAGACTATGTTAGACAATTACGCAATCATGTATCATTATTTCCAAAGGCTCAGCCCGTGGTTAGCCTAAGTAGTGGAAGTTGGACTTTAAAGCTTCCATTTATTCATAAGATTGTTGGATCTCAGCTAAGGGCATTATTTATTGTTCGGGACCCACGAGCATGGGTTTATTCTATGTTATATAAAAGTAATCCCAGTCTTTACTTATTAAAAAATGTTCCACAACATTTATCAGCAATGTTCCAGAAGGAAGAAAAGCAGAAATGTAGCTCGAATTCTGGCTATGCATATGAATATGAGTCCTTAAAAGAAGAACTGTCTAATTCCAAGTCAAATGACATCTCAAAACTGTCTCATCTATGGTTAGCAAGTACAGCAGCAGCAGTTAGGATAAACAGTGATTTGCCCTCAAAAAATTATCTTTTGATTACATTTGAAGATATTGTTAACTTACCACAACAGACTGCTGAAAGAATATATACCTTCTTTGGCATTCCACTTTCACCTGCAAGTTTAAACCAAATCATTTTTGCCAGTTCCACCAACCTATTCTACCTTCCCCATGAGGGAGAGATTTCACCTGCTAGTATAAACATGTGGAAACATAACATGCTGGAGGAAGACATCAAAGTGATTGAGGACATATGCCGGACACAAATGGATAAGCTTGGATATGAAAGATTTAAGGGTTGAAAGGTTTATTGCAAAACCACTGTATTACAGGCTGAGCCAAAAATCATCATTGTGAATGAGGATTTTCTGAGCTGTAGCCCCTATGTGCTGCAGGTCAGCAGTCATTTGCACTAACACAATATGCTTTATGAATTACAATCAGAATAAAATATTCTTTATTCTTGTAAATTGTATTTAGATTTTTTTTAATAGATTTTATGCATAGTCATTTATAAAAGCTGTAAAGCAATTTAATGTTATATAAGTGACATATTCTTCTAGTTAGATTTTAACAAACCAAAATTGTATAAAGAGATATTTATGTTTCTGCTTGGTCCTCTTCTTTATGGTTTGGTTGTTTAATTAAAACAGAACCTTTCCAACCTGAGGTCTTTTACACATGGCCATCGAGAGTGCGTCTGGCATGTGTTCCTTCCTGACACTTGGACATGAAGCTGAACATCAGGCAGGAAAACTTTCATATTAATATTTCTCAATAGACACAAAAGGATATAAATCCACTTTGTGTGTGGCAAATGTCTTTTCAAACCCAGTTATTACCTGTATACAGTATGCCTGTGTATAAGTAAAGCTGCCCATACACCTTACAACTATTGCACGACTTTCGTTGTGCGATGGTTGTAAGGTGATTTAAATTTTGTACAACCTGCCCTTCTTGGACAGGCAGATCGTACTTGCGATCATCTCAAGCCTTCCCCGCTGAGGCTTTCGTCTTGAGATCGCGCTACCAACCCGCCAAAAATCGTACGATTTTCGGTGGGTTTTCTATCGTGCTCGTAAGACGAAAGTCGTGCGACAGTACTGTAAATGCGGTCGCACGCTGCCCATACACCTGCCAATGATCGTAGGATCACCTGAGATCGTACGATAATCATCAGGTCTATGGGCACCTTAAGGGTGACATGATTACTGTGTTGCACATGGCCTGTACAGAAAACATAGCTGTGGGAGGGACCCAGCAGGCCCTACCACTACAGACTGTCTGCAGAAAGATACTGGAGGGGGCAGAAACAAGACCAGTTGCCCTGCACTAGGAAAGGTTTGCACTGGATCAGAGGCGTAACTAGAAACTTCAGGGCCCCGGTGCAAGAAATCATGAAGGCCCCCCCCCCCCGCCATGGGAAGGAGCTGCGGAGAGTTGGCCTGCTGCATGCTGGGAGCTGAGGCGGTTAACAGGGCCCTCTTATTTCTGTCTGTCCACCCCCAAGTGGTGGAACTACCAGAGTCGCAGTTGCCACTGGGCCCTGGCGTTCCAGGTGCCGATATTGCCTCCTGGGACTACAGCTCCCAGCAGACAGACACTCGGCAGCTCTTTCTTTTCTACCCATAGTGGATAATATGGGGGTGTGGGCGGTCTCACCAGGGATGCGGGCCGTCTCACCAGGGATGCTGGCGGTCTCACCAGGGATGCGGGCGGTCGCAGCAGGGCTGCAGGCGGTCTCACCAGGGGTAGGTACGGGTGGTCTCACCAGGGCTGCGGGCGGTCTCACAAGTCATACGGGCGATCTCACCAGGCATACGGGCGGTCTTACCAGGGCTCTGCAGGGTCTCATGTGATAGAGTGCAGGGTTAGGGCTCCTAACAGCTCACCCACCCTCCGTGTCCAGGTCAGTCCTCTCTCTCCCCGTCTGCCTGACACTGCTCCTAGACCCCTCCTTTACGGGGCCCTCAGGTGCAGAGCTGGCCCTGGCAATGCCTGCAGAGAGGCCGGAGGAGAGGGAGGGAGCCAGCGAGCAAGTAAATAACAGGACTGTGCTGTGTGACAGAGCTGTCTAACTAGTAGAACTGGATGAAAAATTTCCACTTTTGCAGTCAAATTTGAGAAAACCCCTCTTTTAAGTTTGTGTTCTGATTCGCACAGCATACTGAAAAAAAAAAAAAAAAAAAGTCTTACCCTTTTAGATGTTTTTTTTTTCCCCTTCAAATCAGGCTGATTCCAGGTTTTTCTTAGCGCCTTAGTGGTCTGTCCTTATAGAAAGACTTTTGAGGATTGTGTTTATCTGCTACGCTTCATTAACATACAATGGGCAAGCCAACTTAGACCTCTCACCACTCAAAGCCTCTCCTAATATTTCATAGAAAAGGAAGCAAGAAGACATTTAACCCTTAAAACCCTAACCCAAGTAAAAACAATTTAAACTGCAAGTGTTTTCTCAATTTGGTTGCAAAAGTGGAAATGCACTTTAAGTACATACAATTACATGACAGTGTTCTGCTGCTTTCAAATGCGGCCACTGTCTGCCAATCATTAACTTGAATGGGTGACAGCTGCCGCTTGTAAACAGCAGATCTGTGATTTCTGTTGTAGGAAACGTCACGTTCCTGTCGCAGGAATACCAAATCACACCTAAAGTGTAAGTGTGAATGTTGCCTAAAGTGAACCGGAAGTCAAAGTAAATCTGGTGAAATATATGCATGTAATAACTGGTATCTCAATGTATTTGCATGTCAGGTTAGCATTCCCCTTGAAAACTGGGAGCACCAAACTGTGGCCTCTATTGGAATAGAAATTTTAAACAGCAACCTTGATGGAAAGCCTGACCCAACCTTCTCCCATCTCCTGCACTTCACAATAGGATGACCACAGTAATGGGTGGCATAATGGCTAGTGAAGCCGGGGATGGGCATAGGTTCTCAAACAGGGAAGCTGGTTGAAATGTGTATAGAGCATAACACTTCTGGGTTGACTTAAAGTCCCCATATGATTTAGTCTCCATGGTATTTATATGATTGACCACAAAAAAACAAAACCTGTTTATTGGACTTTACAAATCTGTCCCAAAAATTAACTGATATATCTAAGATGAGACAAAACTGAACTGCCATATGTATTATTTTATACGGTATATTTCTATTTGCATAATAAAATAATTTTCCTTTTAAAAACCATGGTAGCTAATCATCCAGATAAAATCCTCTTCTTCTAACCCCAAAACCCACAGAGATCCAAATCCCCAAGAAATCATGTATGTCCTGTTAGTGTTTCATATACAACTCCTGAAATCAAAATTGTTTCACAAAGGTCTCACAAGTTCCTGTTGGTTAAGCTATAGTGCTGTTGGTGTAGAAATGTAATAACTGTCTTCCACTCCATTGAATATGGGTTGAAACATAGGATGCAGCTATGTTTAAAAGTTCAGACACAAAGATATCCCAATCCTTTCTTTGTCACAACGTTTAAAGTCCATGGGGACACAATACTCGCATTCAAATCCATCTGTCTACCAATTTGTGGAGTCCGATAAACAGTTTTTGTTAACTCATTATGCAAATAAAAATATACTCTATTAAATGATACATATGGCGGTAGATTGTTGTATATATTGGTTAATTTTGGGACAGGTTTGTTGATTCCAATAAATATGTTTAGTTTTTTGGTGGTCATTGAAATGTGTATGCCTTAAATATTTGAGCTCCTTGGGCATACATTATGAAATCTAACCAGAAGAGGCTTGCCAGTGTTCCAGAGGTATGCTCTAAGCACGGTTCCATAATACCGAATGAGCGTTCACCTGAAAGAAACTATTCCTGAGAGATACATAGAATATGAATTCAGATAGGGACTTCTGATGTTATTCAGACTCTGATCTGACAACTGGTCCTAGGTCATTAACGCAAACTGCTTAAGCCGGTGAGTCAAAAAATAACAGTCAGGCAACTAGCATTTTCAGAAGGGGGTTATCAATCACAGCCCCTTTATTCTTAGGAAATGTATACTGTAAAATATGTAGATCATGCAGTTCTGCCCTTTTTTTAAAAACAGGTTTTGAAAACCTGTAAATTAAGCCTTGAATAATTTTTTTTAATACAGGCATTCCAGCACACAGTACACAGCCAGTCCACTCCACTTCCTTTGATCAGTAATTTGGTGAATCTAGAACACGTCTGTGATTTTGGAATACCTTTCTTGCTGCCTTTCACAAGCAGAAAGTCTAATGTACAAAAAGAGCAGTACCAAGATACACTATATTACCAAAAGTATTGGGACACTCCTCCAAATCATTGGATTCAGGTGTTCTGTGAAATTTCCTTGCTACTACACATTCCATGGTCAACTGTTAGTGATATTATAACAAAGCGGAAGCGACTGGGAACAACAGCAACTCAGCCGTGAAGTGGTAGGCCACGTAAAATGACAGAGCGGGGTCAGTGCATGCTAAAGTGCACAGTGCGCAGATGTAATCTAACATACAGAAGACTACAGCACGAGGCTGGGGAACAGAAAAGTGGGATATAGGGGTACAAACCCCACTGAGCATCTGACTGTGGTGCAGGCACATCAGCTAGGCTAGAAAGCCTCAGCTGCCAGATTTGCATTCCTTAGGTTTTTCTCAGTTAACTGAAGGAGGTATCCTCAGTCGATTAATTATCTGAGGCTTAACCTAAGGTACAGCACAGTGATATTGCCAATGGAGGGATGTATGGGTACTTTTCTCTCACATTTAAGTTAGCTGCATGAATTAGGCTGCCGGAAGAGAGCTAAGAAGGAAACTTGGAGGAGCAGGAGGCCATCAGTTCAAGAGCATGCTGCAAGCTGTTCGGGATCCAGAAAAGTACTGCTTCCCCTTTTGTTTACATTTGTAAGTATGCACAGCATATAGTGGGAGCGCAAGGCAATGGCAATGTATAATTTGAGTTTTTGGTAACCCTGGAATGGCTCCTGGAAGGGCGCTGTGTGTCCTCTCTGTTTGGGTTATGGTCCCTTTAAGGGGCAACCAACAGTTTATTGCCCTGTAGGTGGAGAGGTTAAGAGAGATGAAACTCCTCAGAGAGTGGTGGTGGTGTGTGGTGGAGCCACATGGGATTCAAGCTGGGTGGTGTGTGCTGGTGGCACACGAGGAAAAGCCAGGGAGGCTGAGAGAGGGGTAAGGCTGAGAGGACAAGTAACACACAAAAGGTATGAAGTCAGAGTCACACAGGTGTGTGGAAAGTCACTGGGAGCTACTGAATGGTACTGTGTAACTGCAGAAGACTGTATTTGTTGAGAAATATGCCATAGAGAGAGGACTGGGACACTTGGACTGTGTTTGCCAAGCTTGGGTTGGTGAGACCGTTCATATTATTTTGCCGAATGTAAATGGGCTTTATGTTTGTGTTGCTGAAGATAAGCTACTTCCTGTTGGTGGAACAATAAAATAATGTTATTTTTTATGTTAAATGGCTGGGAGCTGGGGCTCACCATATCCGTTACTATCCCCTAAATCTCTCTCTCTCTCTCTCGTGGTTTACCAGTCACATACAATACAATCAATGACCGACTAAGACACTCTGACACCCAGTCACCACGGCTATCTATTGCCTATACGGAAACATGTGATCCCAGACTGTCTCAGGGATAAATCTTGAGATAGATAAATTCAACAATAATATCTCCCCTGGGAAGTATCACACCCCCTCTAAACTACTGGCCAGTAGTAATGTCCTAGGCTAGCCAACGTTGGGGCCCATACTGTGTAGCAGATGTGTAAAACTACATTGTCACATCAACCCAGATGCCTCTCACCACTCCCAGGGTTATCTTGGAAAATATGACGTCTTTCAGCAGCAGATGGAAGTCCCTCTTTCGTCAGAATGACACTTGGGAAGAAGGGGAGGTCATCTAGGGTTTTTTGTAACACATCACCGCTCAACTAGGGTCAGCTGGAACACATCACCGCTCGTCTGGGGTCTCAGACACGATCACCGCTGGCTATGTTCACTTCCGCTCCCTCAGCTGGGCTGACTGGGTCACTCCAGTGGCTGGACCAGTCGCACGTCCAGGCCGCGATCTCCCCTGCCGCTGACGAGTCACTAGGCCTCAATTCAGGCGCTCGATCTCCGTCTTTTCGTTTCAATGAAATGAGGCAATGAGAGCGCAAATCCTGGGAGTGTAAAGGGTGTAGGGACAACCAGTGTCTATGTGTTACAGGTAGAAAGAACAAAAAATCATCAAAAAAACATTCGGGACTTACTTGAGGAGCTGAGGGTCCTGACAAGGGGGGCCCCAATGGGGTTCTGGTGATCCGAGACATATTCAGAGTATCCCGGGGGTGAAAGGATAAATGATAAACCACTTTGAACTGAGTGCTGTGTGTGCCGAGGGGCTGGTGGAGAGGGGGGCTTTTTGAGCTTGAGAAAGAGGATCACCTCAAGACGCGTCGCTCCTTCACCACTGCCCCATGCACGTTCTTCCCCAGCTTTTTGTCCCTTCCACTCCATCACGTCCTAAAAAACACTGCGATCAAGACTAGAGGCAGCCTCTCCTCCAGCCCCTCGGCACACACAGCACTCAGTTCAAATTGGTTTACATACAGTGTAATACAGTGAGTTGTATTACACTGGCCATCATTCAACTTTGAAGATTGAGGACATCTATTGGTGGTGGAGAAGTACTGCTGGGTATAGCTCCAGACTGAAAATGAGTATGGCAGCAAAACCTTTTTATTTTATTTTATCTTTCAATGGGCTATTTGTTTCTTTTATTTCTGGCTGGAGTTCAGCTTTAAGCACATCAAATGCTTTAAATAGCATTTGACTTAATTGTGCATAGATGTGCATACAGCAGCTTCATCAAATGACATTTCATTACACTAGCTGTAATGCTGTATTGCTGCAGGGAATGACTGTGAGTATCAGGCGAACAATTACCTCCCTCACCACTTCTGAATCTCATAATTCCCGTTCATCTGAAAAAAGTCAGCAAATTAACTATGAATATCTCTAGCTATATTTGACATTTTGAAATGTCAAGGTAACATCTAGGATATTTTTAAATATATCTTATCCTTCTACAATGCACATATATGCTGTGTAATGAAACAAATGTATATATCACTGTACAAGGGTGATTTTGAAAAAAACTAGCTGCATTGTGATATATGTACATTATTTTCTTGAACTCATTTTTAAAAAGGTTACATTTTAGATGAGTATATATTCATTACTTTAACATAAATGTTATCATCTTCATTTCACTAAGTGTGCCTTATTGTCGGCATAATATTAAAGACTAAATCTTTTCTAATGAAAAGTGCATAATTTTCTAACTAAAATTTCGGTGCCCTATACTCCTATTCTATTTATAATTTCCTCCCCATTTGCATAGCAACATGTTTCCCTGTAGCATTTTCTAGTTCATATATGCTTCTTGAAAATGTTGAAATGGTAAATAAATAGGCCATTAAAAAGCATTCACTGGTATGTGTGTGGCACCAGCTTTGACAGCCACTTGGAGGAAATACCAGTGTGACTTACCTTTCATATAAGATAAAATGTTCAGTCTAACAGGCTATACAGACAGCTTAATTATGTTCTGTTAGAGTGTAGTTTTGTTTAAAGGTCAACCAAACCATTGTTTATTACTGTACTGCAATCAGGCTATAGAAACAGAATATGTCTACCTGTTTTATATTTTTAAATGAACTAGTGTGCTGTAGGCTTTGTTAAAATTACTTGTGTTGGCAGCATGCTTGAGATGCACACCATCGCTTGTCACGTCCCTTGCACAGTGCTCCAGTCAACACTGCTCAGACTCCTTAAGCAGCATTGTTAATTGGAGCACAGTGCAGGGGACATGTTGGGTCACTGGAAATCAGGACGGCTGCACTCTGTGTTGAGCAGAAATCGAGATTTCCAGCTTCTTGTTAACACAGGTCATTTTAAAGTGGAACTTTACATAGAAATAAAAAAATTGGGAACAAGCAGGCATTTTATGTCTATAGCATTGGGGTTATTCATGATGGAGCTGAAGGATCCAGCCGTAGCTTTGGCTGATCCTTCAGCTCGCTGTGGCCATCTGAGCCCTTAGGAACTGAAGGGCTGCTGGACGGGCTATTCACTATAGCCCGTACAACAACCAAAGGCAGCCGAACGGCTCAACCGAGCCGAACCCATATGCTTCAGTTCTGCTGAGCCATATTCACAGCTGAAACGGGGAGAAAGGTCGGCCGAAGCCAACCGATCTCCACGCAAATGACAGCTGGGCGGAGCCAGCCGTCATGTCACGGCTGTCTCCACCCAGTAGGAATGACAGATCAGCGTCCCAAAATGACCTGGGGATGCTGATCTGTCATTACACAATAACAACTGGGCAGAGCCGGCCGTGATATCACAGCCGGCTCTGCCCAGTTGTTATTTATTGGCTGGGACCTGCTAGAAGACTCTGGTGATGTCACCGCTAGCTATGCCCAATTGCTTATATTTTGCCGGCATCTGTCAGATGCGTCATTATGCGTCGGGAGCCCGCCATGTGCGTTCGGGTCGGCATGCCTCAGGTTTTTTAAATTATTATTTTTCCCTTAAAATATTTTAAAACATTTTTGTTTTCCTATTTTTTTACATTTTTAAATAATTTTTCAAAATTAATTTTTCATTCATTTAACTTTTTTTCTATTCTGCTCGGCTGATTTTAGCCGATGTACGGCTGAAATAATATTGTGATGCAATTTGATAACTGGTGATAATGAGAAGAGTCATTTTGAGGAAGTGGAGTCACTGGTAGTATGGTGTCAGAACATGAGAAATAAGACAATGAGGGTAATTTATCAAAACTGGAGCAGACAAAATCGGGAGCAGTTGCCCAGCGCAACCAATCTGATTCTCTGTTCAGTTAAGATTTGAAAATGAAAGATAGAAGCTGATTGGTTGCCATGCACAGCTGCTACAGATTTAGTTTACTCCAGTTTTGATAAATTCCCCCCAATGTGTTATGGGGAATTAAGGATAGATATGGAGGAGATGGAACGGGTGGATAGTATTAAGTTCTTGAGAGTGCATCTGTCCAAAACTTTTACCTGGAGTGTACATATTTCTTCTGTGGCAGCACCTCCTCAGAAACGTTTGTTTTTTCTCAGAACTCTGTGGCGATATGGACTACCTAAGAACTTGATGGTACATTTCTTCTGTAGATCAATTGCGAGAATATGAATGTATTGCTGGACAGTTTGCTATGCTAGTTGTACAGAAGCCGATCTGAGGAGTCTACATCAGGAAGTGAACTTGATTATAATGTCACCAGCACACCAAAATAAAGTGTCCAGATAGAATGTCTGTTTTTGACGCATATTGTCACTTAATCAAGCACAACATTTCGGGGCTGTGCAGGGTCCCATTCATCAGGCCCAAAAATGACAATTTTGGGCAATTATTTGTTTGCAACTTTTCCTTCAGGTAGATTGCGTATAATATTGACATGAACAAATAGGATGGGTAAAAAAGATTTACGCAAGCAGTAAATAATTTAATTGACTAAGAAGGATAGGAGGAAATAGTGAGGGTTAGGTGTTTGCATACATTTGGAATCGGTCAGGGATGGAATATTTATTTATATTATTTATTTTATAATGTATATTAAATTGTTTTGATAATGTCATGTTTGTTATGATATATTTTAAGGTTGGGTTTTAGTATACCTATTTAAAGGTATTTTTTATGCTGCCTAAAAGAGGGGTTGTGTAAAACTGTATTTCGCTGTGTCATGCATGCAACTATAAATAAAGTATCTTATCTTATCATAATTTGAGATGGACACTCACCCAGAACAGAACAACAAAATCAGAAAAATCAGGACGAAGTAAGAAATCCTAAAATGCAATCTGTTCAAGGTCAGTGACCCAAAATGGTAATGAAGCTACTGGATCAGCATGATAGCCAAGATTATGGTATTTTCAAAAGTGGAGTAACCATACATCCGCGATACTGGTTTCCCCTCAGAGTCAAGCAGCCTATTTTTGCTGCTTATGCCTGGAGATGAAAGGATTATACAAATATTATTTTATATTTGATTTTATTCTAAAATATCCAATGGCTTAACAGTAAATGTCATAGCAGGTATCAGTGAGTTGCTGATGGTGCATCAGAACTGTAAGGCTGTAAACAAAGAGTAGAATGTGCAGATGGCTTTTCCATCACTAGCATTGGTTATTGGTTTAAATAAATCTTAACTATACCTTCAAGAAATTCCTTCCTGATAGTTAAGGAAAACCTGTGATATAAGTAAACTCTTTCAAAAAAGTAATGTAATGAAGAGACGGAATGCTTACCTCTCACGCCACCTGTGCTGCTGCATCCATGTCTCAACAGGATACAGTGATGATGTGGAAGTCAGCAGGAAGAACCAGGGAGAGCTGTGGGGGCACTCTAAAATTCTTGATTTCCCACTGGGCTTCTTGGGTCCATTTCTTAGTGAAAGAGTGGCCTTCATGGATTGGCAGATCTGGTTTACATGATCTTACACTGAAGATATATAGCTACAAGGGTACAGAAAAAAACGTGCCTAGGCAATGTCACATTAAAGGAGAACTATGAGGTGAGTGCTTTTCACTCACCTCATAGTTCTAGCCGACCTGTGACAATGAGACTGTCACAGGTCGGCTCAGTAGATCGGGAAGTGAGCGAACACATATCGGCGTTTGCTCACTTCTTGATCCTGTCATAGCTCTCTGCTGTGACAGGGGAGTGGCTGGATTCCCCCCTCCCCGCTTCGATCCTCCAGCGCTGACTGGCGGAACGGACGGGGGAGGGTCGGGTACAGCTGGCTCTGCCTCTAGATAGGCAGAGCCAGCTGTCACTGACGCAGCTGGGCGGATCCAGGCGTAATTGTCGGGATGCGCTTCAGCGTCTCAGTATACTGCGAGTTGTAGCTTGCGGTATACTGAGCTTAGGGTGACAGGAGGACGCTAGTTTGTGTCCTCCCGTTACCCTAAGGAGAGCTATGGGGAAAAGCCCTAACCCCATAGTTCTCCTTTAAGGAGTCAAACTACAACTTATGAATAGGAATTCGTAGCAAAGGGTAGACTTTCAAGGTACTGCTTAGCCACAATTACCTTTACTAGACATTCAGTATAAAGACAGGAAACCTTATTTTTTTTGAGCATAGGTCTGTTTTTAAATGACAATTTTAACTCAGTTAAATCTGTCTGACAACAGTTAAGTTAAAACTGTCTATCAACAGTTAAGTTGATATTTACAGCGTATGTTAACCCTAAGGGTCCATTTACATTTGTGTGGTGCGTTAATGCATGTGCCTTAATTTGCCTTATTGTCAACATTAACCTACATTGCATTAATACAGTCCATTGAAATCATGGGCTTCTGGTGAACAAAAATGTCCCAAAATTAAACATGTCAAAAAATGTATGCTGTAACGCTTGGCAATGCGCACATTGCCACAAAGCATAGATGTAAATCGGTACTAATGTTTCAATATGTTTGCCATCATGTCTCACTGCATACAGTTTTCTTAATCAAAATGTTTTTAGTGAATCTGTTGCAAAATGTTAAATCTGGAGATCCTACCAGTAACAGTACTTCCAGGCTGACAATGTTAAGCCACAGCTTCTCAATTAGCAGCAAGGTTATCAGCCTGCTATGCAAGCTCTTTTATTTGGCGTAATGGCTAACTAAGGGAAATCACATGGCATGATAATGCTTCTGCTGATTGTGAAGCAGTGGCATAGCTTTTTATTTAGCTTTTGGAGACATTTCTTTTGCAGGGGATATATGGTGCCAGGCAGGGCTGCACCGTGATGATCACGGGATTGAGAAGGAAGCAAAGTGTTGCACCAGGTGGACTGCACTCAGGATGTGGGGTGTTCATTCAAAGGACAACAATATTCAAAGTCAAGTTGACTTTTAAGCTAAAACTTGTAGAAGAGTTTAATTTATATAAAGTTTATGTAAAGAATCTGAGCAATCTGTGTTAATTTTTAAAATCATTGTTTCTTTACTATGTATTTGTTGTGCTTTACTATGGATTTAGTTAAAGAGAAGAGGTTTTTCACTTAGTGAAAGTAAAGAGTCAACCCATCCAATAAAAAATAGACTTCCTGTGGAAGTGGTATCTTAGCGGTTGTTAAATTAAATCTATCCCTATCTCCTAACTGCTTGCTGCGTGTTGAAGCTCATTGCACAGACTGTACTGCTATTGTCACCATCAGGAAGTTCACCCTGAGTAATGACATTTAACCATGCTGGGACATGTGCACATAGGCAGGAAGTTGCTGTAAAGAGACCAAGGGAAATCATCAGCACTGAGATGCAAAATATGAATAAAAAGACGGAAAATACTATATTCACAAAGAAAAATAAAACATGGATTTTTTAATAAAACACAGTGCTTTAGCAAACTGAATTGCATCCAGTTAGGGTTTAGATCTGCTTTGAGAGAGAGTGTATTTTTACTTAATCTCTGAGAGCTCCCCCAAGTGGCTAATATCTAAGTAATATTTATTACCATAACCCCCCAAAAATACAAATATACAAAAGTTCTATAAAAAATGTTTTACGTAATACTCTAAACTACTAGATCAAAATATAAACTCACTGAAAATACACTATACGTTCTCTTTAAAATGAACACACCTGCCCATGCATCTGTACAATATTTAGGGAAAATAAAAGGGAAGAAGAAAGAAAAAGAGCACATCTCACCGTCACTCGTCATTCTAATTATGATAATGGATTTTCCAGCTGATAAAAGGTTATGGTGCCTCATTCTCACTATTTAGTTGTAAAGATAATGACATAAAGATTATGCCCTCTTTGTGACATACTATTAGCATAGCATTAATGATGGAAAGATAATGCGCCATTTGTGTCCACTATTTGCTCGGTACATTTTTTTTCATTATCATTGTCCTTGATTTCCTGTCTGTTCTCTGGCCCTAAATGGCGTACAGCAGTTGTATGAAGATTAATGGTTGCCACGGCAACTTTGCTGATAGCCTGTAGATATTTCAGACAGTTGCCCTGAAATGTTTTGACTTTTATGTGCAGTTACTGATCTATGATCTGCTAACTTGCAGCATTCTAATGTTAAAATATGTAAAGTATCAAGACAATGCACAGTCTACTGGTGTCTGGGATTTACATTCCCGCTTTGGATGAAAATTGTTTATAGTAGTATTAAACTCTCAGTAATGAATCCAGATCAAAAAAATATACATTACCCAGCTAAGTATTTCTTTATGTTTTTGGCCCAAGCACTTTCAGTCATCATGTTTCCAAAAAGCTGGTTACAACTTTCTCATTTCTGGTTCCCTGAACTTCCTGTCCAGACTGGCTTCAGAAAAAGAAAAAGCGCCCTTTGGAGTGGACCAGTCAGAGCCCAGACCTTAACCCCATAGAGATGCTATGATATGACCTCAAGAGACCCATTCACACCAGACATCCTACAAATGGGTCTGAGCTGATGTAGATTTGTAAATAGGAATGGTCAGAAATTTCTCCTGAACATTGTGTAGGTCTGATCCAGAGCTACTGAAAGCACTTGCTTGGAGTCATTACTACAAAAGGAGCTTCAACCAGCTATTAAGGCTAAGGGTTCACTACCTTTTCCTCCAGCACTGTGAATGTTTATTGGGTGTCAAAAAAGACACGAGAAATTACAATTGTTTGTGTTTGTCTATTGTTGTGACTTAGATGAGGATCACATTTTATGGCAAATTACTGCAAACCAGTTAATTCAGGGGGGTTCACATATTTTTTTCTTGCAAGTGTATATAATTGGAAAACCTCTGGACTCTTCCTGCTCCAATGTAGATAAAATGTAATTATGGCAGTCCACAGCAAACTAGGATAACCTCCCCCCCTAACAAAAATGTACCTATCCTTCCATCCTCAAAAAATCAAATAAAACGTTACTCCACAAATGCTTACTGCAGGAATAGATGAGCAGGTCTGTTAGTGAAGTATTCACTAAGGGGTAAATTGAAAAGGGGGAAGATGATGGGAAGAAAAAGAAACAAAAAATGTTAGAGCAACACATATGAGTGCCACAGTTTATGGGAATCAGCGTCAACTATGAACTATATAAACATTTTATAAACAACCTACTTGTGCATTATCAGCACACAAAGCTCTGCCCAAGACTGTTCATAATGACTCAGTTTTTCCCAACTGTACCTTGCCATCTTGCTTACCAAAAATATCTCACTACTCTCTCTGGTAATGGTCCTTTTCATAAAGACTCAGTTTTTCACAACTGTACTTTGCCATCTTGCCTACAAAACATATCTCCCCACTCTGTCTGTGGCATCTATGGGTTCTGGTCAGGAGCAATCCACACTCCACAAATCCAGAAAACGAAGAAATTTCCACCAACCACTAGCTTTATTCTATGATGATTACAGTTTCCAGCGTGACAGGATTCCCCACCCAGACACCGCCTACCATTACGGGCTTAGCCATAGAGATCTCTAAGTCTAAGGGTCTGCAAAGGTGAAATGCATTAGAGGTGAGTGGTGTCTGTACCGCAAATCCTGTCACTCTGGAAACTGTAATCATTATGGAATAAAGCTAACGCACAGTGAAAATTGGTATACAGTCCTTTTCCCTCATTTTCTTGCCGTCTTGCCTATCGCAGAGTTTAGAGAAGGTAAAGTCATAAGTTTAAAACAGCTTCCTCATCAAAGATGCTTGTGACAGTCACATATCATTGCTTTCTGCATCAGTCAGCAGCCAAAAGGAGCTTAGGCTACACATACACTTTATTATACCATGAAATCACATTTCTGTCCATCATATTGAACCGTAAATAAGAACATTACTTAATACAGTAACTGGTCTTTTAACAGCATACAAAAGTGTAGACAGTTTATATAAGTACTTTTTAATGATGTGTTTTTCTGTTATTAATATCATGCTGAGGTCAACATTGAAATGTAAGTCTCCAAAGAAATGATTGTCCATAATGAAGCCAGGGTCTGTTATGATCAGCCAGTCTGTCAGGCATCCAGTTGTGGGCTTTGTTAGCTCTGTGAATTTTGATTGCACCTGCTGACTTCCATTTCAAGAAGAGTCCCTAGTAATCAGCATGTGAGTGAACACATCATGAAAAAGCACACATTTGCTGTGCGGATGCTGTGAATTCTTATTCTATTCCTACCTCAGCCATTCAAAATCATCTTTGTCTCCAGTATGCTGTGACATCGTCATTCACCTTCATTAAATGTACCAGTTCTGCTTAGATCTAATCCGAAAGAGAGAAAAAAAAAAAAACCTATTGGAACCTTTCCCCAAAACACCTCCAAGTATTAGAAAATCTAACCATGTACCAGAAAATTGCAATTTAAAATCAAATCTTTATTATAGTGAAACATTAAAGTACAGAAATTGATATATCAGTTTGAGGGTGGAGACATGTGACCTAAGTCAATCATTATTTAAAAAAGTTAAAAAGAAGAAGACTCAATAAATGTCTAATTTTTTTTTTTATCTGCCAGGGGACCAAATGCATATAGTACTTGGTCTCGTTCAGATCAGTGGTTGTAAATACAGAGCCACAGCAGATAGAATAGAGCCCATAGTGCGGAGTAATTGCTTATGAATGGAAGCGCTGGATGGCAGAGCTGCCCCTGCTGCCAAGCACCAGCACTGTCACTCATAACTCTGGAGATGTAAACATTTTTAGTGAGACTTCTTCTTCTTTAAAGTAATTATGTTGTGAGAAAAAAAGTAGGAGAATTCCATGATCACTTTTTCTTAAAGTGCTGGTTACTTGGCTCTTGTGGTGATCCTCTAGCTTGAATATTTCGAGCCACATACTGAAATCAACGACACAGATTTTTTGACTTGTAAACTTGTTCTGCATCAGCAACCTATCAAGGACTGAAGCCAATGAATAAGAAAAACAGCCAGACAAATAGAATTTTCAGAAAAAAGCCAGTGATTTCAGCCTTCGTATTTCTTTCATGACTTGTTTACTCTAAACTCTAGCCAAATATTAAAGACACACATTATTGTAGTTTTGCATCCATTAATATATATTGCAATTGTGTGTATAATCTGCGCTTTTGGTGTTTCCTTACAATGCAATGTGTCAGCAGCAGTGAAAACAAGTGAATCCTAAAGCCACTCTCTACAATCTCAAGACAAAGTCACTGCGCTAAAAAAGCGTACAACTTATACATAATTATATATAAACAATAAAGTGCCTAGTGATTGCCCCAACATAATATGCAACCTCCCCTATAGTTACATTCAATACAATCTCAGAACTGCATCTGCAATGTGTTGTGATCCAGGTCACATGTGCAACTCCACAAATTGGTCTAAAAAAAAAAAAGGCTCTTTAAGAGGATATGTCAGCAATATATAAAGTGCAATTGTTCAACATTCCAAATGTTCATTACAGTAGAACTCAGTGGAAAAGAAAAAAGCATGACAAGGAGCCAATCAGTTTATGTGCTGACAAGAAGCATACTGATAGCAAGAGAAAACAGAGTTAAAGTGAGATGAGCTCATCACTTTGCTCCTTACCCTTCACTGCCCATGCACAGAATGTTTGTTGGTCCAGGACAGCCTGGGCTTTGAGGAAATCAGTTAAATGATGTTGGCTCTGAATTAACTCAAAGTACTAGGGACATCTAGTGGAGGAAGAGAAGTACTGCAGGTGACTGCTCTGGATTGTAGCTGAGTTTTGCAGCAGTAGTTGATTTATTAATTTTACCTTTTATTTGCTATTCATAATTTCTATGTTTGACACTAGACCTGCTTTAAATTCTGAAACTGAAAGACATATATTTATTTTTCTGTCAGTTATTTTATCACTTGGTTCTTTGTTGACCAACTCAATACCTGTGCTGCCCTGTTGCTCTTCATGCTGTAGGTCAGTAATGCCATTTCAGTTTTTATGTTTTGCATGGATGATAGCTAAAAAGTGGATGAAAGTTAGGTAAATGTTTCTATATTTTAGGCTGCATCTGAGCTATAAATTGGTGGATCTGAATAAACAGTTGATCACATAGGTATAAATAAAAGACTTACATCCACTCAGTATCCTGCATGCCTTGTTTTTTTTTCGAAATTTCCTAAGACAAGTAAAGTTGTGCGTCAATAAAATGTGCAGTGCATGGAATTTGTTCTGTTGTTTTCTTGTCGAAACTCTCTTTTTAACTGAAAGAAAATCATATTTCATAATAGACTATTCAACCAAGAAGTTATTTTTTTTAAAAGATATGCAAATATTTAAATTAATGTTTTTTTAGTCTTATCTGGGGGCTTTATAATTCTATACAATGTTTTAATGTCCTCTTAATAAGGAACAGTTTACACTATTACTTTCTATACATTTTTGTAAAAAATGCTGAAATCAAACTCTGAAATATACCGTAATGCCCCCTTTCTGGGTCTATAATTTGCCCTGTAAACCTTATTGCGGCATTTCATTGTTGTAAGCAAGAGTGTAACTACAAACCATGATGTCTTGTAGCAACATTTTATGGGGGTTCAGAGCTGTGTTTAGGGTGCACATGAAGATTGCATGGAGAAAAATGGTAGTCTGCTGAGATATTGCAATGAATGGAGAGTGACTGTCATAGAGAGAGTGTTTACTGCTATGAAGAGAAGTTGAGAATGCCTCTGAGAGGACTGGCCTTGAATGGGTAGGAAACTGCCCAGGAGAGGGTTAGAGATGGCACACGAGAGGGTATGAGACTGCTAAGGAGAGTGTTATAGATGGTACGAGAGATGTGTGAGACTGCCCAGCAGAGGATTAGAGATAGCACAAGAGACAATGTGGGACTGCCAAGGCGAGAGTGTGAAATTTCCCTAAAGACTGTGGGGGTTTCCAATAAAGTGTGTGGGATGGCATATGGAACAAGAATAAACAGCGAAGCTACATAGAGAAGCATCCTTTTTCTTCTAGCCGGGGCTGACTGCACAGACACGATCAGGTGACATCACGTCCGGTGCATATTTTTGCAGTCATCCTAGCTGAGAGATGAGCAACATGATTCCCTGTGTAATTCTGCAGGTCAGTGTGCCCCCAGTGGTGCTTCTTCATTGCCTGGGCTCTGCCAATAGTAGCTATAGCTAAGCCCTTGCTTGGGGACCATACAATTATAGTCATACATTCCCAGAATGCTGCTTTTATCTGGTGAAAATAATTTCTCATTTTCTACATATCCATTTGTGCATGGTTCTCGCGGCTGTCACCATTTTCTTTTTAATGTTGTAGCAGCATCATATTCCTTTTTAAACCTTTTTATACAGAGGGAAAAGAGTGACAAAACAGGGAAAAAAAAACTATCAGAACAAAAATAAACTACTTCAATGTGATTTATTTTGAAGTTACAACATCGTTTGGCTTTCCAGTTGTCCCTCTATGAAAAAAAAATAGTCTGAATATATCCTTCTGGTTGTATGTCAATGATGAAATGGACAAAGAATGTGTATAGCAGGCAACTGCAAGGTGCTGCAATGACCCAGTCAAAAACGTAGTACAACTGTGTATGTACATATGTGTATGGGGTGCATGTGTACACTAACCCTTAACTCCAACAGTGCAGTGCTAAGTAGCTGACTAGCCAATCGCCAGACGTAAGCAATGACGTGGGAGGACAGCAATCCCATGCTCATGGAAAGTCAACTTTTACCTTGGAATTTCAGAGGGGTCCAAATTTGGATCTGGCCTCTGGGGGAGCTTTGGTGCCCATTTTATAGTGTCAGACTTAATTTGCACATTTCTTACTTAATATAGGTTCACTCTATTTTCTCATTTTGATCAGTCATAATGTTGACTTCTTCAAGCTCCAAGTTCGCTCATGTGATGGACTACAATCTCACATTTAGTTTACTAATTTGTATTGAGATTGTAGTTCATCACAGGAGTGGTGACTACTTTACAACACACACAGGGACCATGGGGAACAAAAGTAGCCACCCTCCAGAAGGAAGAACAGTGTCAGCATTAATTCAGAGATGATTTGGGGATTTACAGCTGAGCGACACACAAATCACTCAAAGATACACTTGTGCTAATAGTTAGGGTGCTTGAATGCGTTTTAAGCTTTAACTCCTGAGTGGTACTTTAAGAGAGATGCAAAGCTGAGGAGAAGCTCACTTAACTGATCAGTACTCTGTTTCAAATATGCATGCTCTGAAATCAACCTAAAACATATCTAAAGACAAAACGGGCACCTAGAGAAGCTTGAAGGTACATACAGAACAGTATGGCAACTGTAGAAGATGGGTAAGGGGATGGGCCATTGTTTTTTTTCTGCACAGAATCAAATCAACCAGCCAGGCATGGTCTGAATTATCTATAAGGATCATTTCAGGCTTAACTTTATGTAAAGCTAAATATATTTTAGTTTTGGACAGGGTAGGGTAGGGATAAAATCTTTATCAGTTTACTTCATGTTGCTTGTGCCCCATTGATGAGATTTCCCTCCACTTCATGTTTCAGGGAAGCAACAGAAAGTGAAAGGAAAACTGAGGTAAATTCCCCACTTACACAGTTGTCACCAGAACAAGTGACCACCTTTTATTCTGGTGACAACTTTAACATTTTGGATTTCCTGCCAATTGTTCTGTCTCAGTGACAGTGGTCACCAGAAAAGGGACCCAGACAGTGAAGAAAAAAAGATTAATCTGCCCCTACACTATCCAAATAAAAAAAAATGTTTTGGCTTTACATACATTATAATACCATATTCAGGACTCCCCAGCATCAGTCACTGCTAACCATTAGGGCACACCAGTGGGCAAACGTTATGTTGTGTATGTGCACCTGCTCTGTGATGTAGTGTAACAGCACATTACAGTGTTTGCTTTTTGCATTACCTTTTTTTATGATCAACACAACTCAGACACAACACATCTCAAAACATGTGGTATGAACAAGCCCAACAATAATGTGTTTTTATAGTAGGATAAATATGACAGAGACTGATGTTTGGTCCTACTAAAACGTATCTCTTTGTTAATAACGATGCATTACATGATTTGTCTGTCAGGACTTATGATTCTATCTCATTATAAATTACACTTTAATATTATACTTGCAAAAACTTTGAAGGTTAATAGTGCTTAACATGCATCCTCATTTGAAGAAAAAAAAAAACATGTCACTGTAATGTTTTAAAAGTGGATTATTTCCAAGCTTTTCCAGCGAGGGAATTTTAACAATACTGTGACCTTGTGGTAATGCTAAATCAGATTACATAAAGAGCACACATCATTAAAGGATTGTATACTTTACTCAATGTCACAAATATCGAAAAACAAATCTGAATAATATTTTTATGCAATATTAAAATGAAGCATTTTATAGATTGATATATAAAGTCAAAATAAGTTGATTTAAAAATATTAAAATGTTGAATGGAACAATATAAAACTATCTATGTTTTGTTCATACAGTATTTAAGTACGTAGATAAAGCATTTTTCCTCACATATGTCAGAAGGAGAATACTATAGAGCAGGGGTATTGAATTACAATTAATGGAGGTCCAATGAGTAAAATTTTCTTCAAGCAGAGGTCCACATTGCCGTCCGGACAGAATGGTCACTCGGTCTATGGCTAGACCGCAGTCTGCAATATAGGCTGTATTCACACCAGCAGCTACGCAACAACACACACAAATCACACTCTATTTTTTGTTACAACTTTTATGAAATGTCATAAGTGACATTTCATTAAGTTCTTCGGGCACAGAGCAGTGTGATGCTGTTGTACTGCTTTGCGACCTGCCGTGTTGAAAAAACATACTGCATGCAGTACTTTCTTTCAGTGTACACCATGGCAACAGTGGTGGGAACAAAGCCCATTCACAACGTGGAAAATTGCCTTGTCTGGCATTGGGGTTACACTGGAAAAAGTGGACTGCACAGCCCCAATCCATCTTGTGTAAGTACAGCCTTAGTGACCCCATGTTATAGAGCTTGTTCTGTCTCACTCTGCTACTCTGCTGCCCAGTTGATTGTTTTGACAATTGACATTTCCTTGGAGCAAAGGTCCAAATCTCATGTCCCCTCAATGCCCCCTTACATTGTTGTACCCATCAGAGTGCCCCCTTACATCATATGTCCCTATCAGAGTGCCCCCTTACAATGCTGTGGTCCTAGCAACCAATAACTGCGGAGGAGGACACCACTATTGATTGTTAGGACGTTATTGGTTGTAAGGACACCAGCGCTCCTAACAACCAATGACTGAAGCAGAGGGGGGGCTGTGCTGGTTTATGGCTGGCATTTTGTCCACTGGCCTTAACCTAGTATAGGTCGGCGATCACAGTCCAGACAGTTCTGCTCCTAAGTCTGTGTCCAGACCACGGTCTGCCATTTAGGGACCCCTGCTATAGAGTGTCATTTGAGTGGCAGCTCTCAGTCTGCTGAGTCTGCTAAAATCTTGAATATATAAGAAGGGAGGCTTTTACAGGCAAATAACATGCATAAAATATTTTAGCTGTACATATAATCTTATAGAAATTTTATTTTTGTTGTTGTCTGGCAATGGGGTCTTTTAACAGATATTTGCAGAGGCACTTGTTCAAGCTCCTTACAGTTCCATCATGCTGAAGTGAAGAAAATAAAAAGATTAAGGCAATTTAATTGTAAAAAATCAACAACCGGAAAACACAGTTTGTTTGCTGTTCAGTGTACAAACTGGCCTTCGCCAAGCACAAATTCCTGTCATTGTAAGCAAGCTGGTGGGAATCCCAGGTGATTTATTTGACCAAATATAGTTGAGATCAGAGGCGGCTGTCTAATTAGGCGAGTTAGGCGGTCGCCTAAGGCCTCTCGCTAGAGCGAGGGCCTCGCGCCCGCCTAACTCGCCTCTACAGATCCACCTCACCTGGTCAGTCTGAGGTAGCAGCGATTTCCTGATGGGGAGAATGAGCGCCGGCAATTCCCCGCAGCCTCCGCACCCCCCCGGATCTGTCACTGTCATAGAGAAGGAGAAGCCGCACGGCGGCCAGTCCTCAGACACGGCTTCTCCCTCTAGTGGTGGTGGAAATACTTCCGCCACTTCTCACTTCCTTTCCTGCAGAGAAGAGAGCCCGCCCGGTGTGTCATGGAGATGAAAGGCACCCGCTCCTGCAGCAGCCAGCGGTGGCATCGGAGCAGGACAAAGAGGAGGTTGATACAAGCGGTGGGACACAGGGAGTTGACCCCTCGATCAGGAGTCCAGGTTAGTGAAGCACCCTTCTTTTATTTTTTTTTCTTTAACATGTCATTTATTTCTGAAGTTTTTTTTGTTTTGCACGTTGTACAATATATAAAAAATAAATTATTATTTTTATTGCACTTTGTAAAATTTAAAAAAAAAACAGGGGAGCAAAAAAAAAAAAAAGGAATTCACAGTGTCTAAGGGCTTGTTCACACCAATTGTGATGCGTTCCAGAGCGGTAGCTGCTGGAACGCACCGCAATCACTCAGAAAACTTCCCCCTGCGTTCTGAGGTGGGAGGGAGCATGGCGGTGCATTGAATTCAATGGCACTGCTTCTGCACGCACACACGCCCGCCCATGCCTGCATTGCGATCGAGTGCGTGGCAAAATATTGCCTGTGTTCCTTGCAAGTAGCATTTTTTGCGTTTGCAGTGGAACAGAACACAGGCAATGTTTTGTAGCTGCAGTGCCATTGACTTCATGCACCGCCACGCCCCCTCCCACCCCAGAACACAGGGGGAAGTTTTGTGAGAGATTGTGGTGCGTTCCAGCAGCTACTGCTCTGGAACGCACCGTAATTGGTGTGAACAAGCCCTAAGGGCCCAGTCCCACCATAAGGAGTGCGCTCGGCCTCTGGAACGCAACCCGACCTACTCACTTTGTTTTGGGAAGGGGCGTGGCAGTGCATTGAACTCAATGGCACCGCAGCCACGCCCCCCGCCCGCAGTGCAATCGCCGACACCCAAACGTGTGACACATTAGTGCATGCATTCCGGTCCTGTGCGATCTGCAAAAATGCTGCAAGCACTATTTTGCACTGGACCGCAACGCAGGCACTAATGTGTCACGCATTCACATGCCGCAATCGCACTGCGGGAGGGGGGCTTCTTCCTGCCCCAAAACAAAGTGAGCCGGCCGGGTTGGTGACGAATCATATACATGATATAAAGCACCCAGGACACGGTGACACGGCTGCTTCTGGGTACAATTTACAGTGTTTATAGAAAGCATTTAGCCTCCTACATCCCATACAACCCACTTACATCTGACCTCTGCACTCCTGACCTCTGCACTCTGCACTGCGTTACTTCCATAGGGTTAGGGTTTTGCGTATAGTTATTTGTAGAATTAGATATGAGACAGAAATACAATTCTAGCTCTAGGAGCAGTAAATTCCTGGCTGCTGGAAATAAACACTAGAGGGTTATCCACAAAGCTACCGAAGGCAGCCATGTGAATAACCGACCCGAAGTGAAGTGAGCCAACGTTGTTCGGCTATTCACTTCAGGCTTGTACGGCTGATTTCAGACGTACATCGGCTTGCTTCAGCATGTTCGGCCGACCAGAATTGCAGAAGGAGTGCGACTCAGCCGATCCAACATCTGGATCAGCTGAGCCGAACCTCCAGCAGGCCACTCGCTGCTGTTCGGCCTATTCCCATAGGGGCCGGACAGCAGTGAGTGAATAACCGAATGCCACCCAGCCGCATTCTGCTCGGCTATTCTGCTCGGTACCTCCTGTGGTACTGAGCAGAATAGAAAATCTGTAAAAAAACGTAGAAAATGATTGGGCGGAGCTGTTAGTGACAGTTCACGGCTGGCTCTGCTCAGTTGTCAGTAGCAGGCTTTTGGCTGGTCAATGGCCAGCCGTTTGGCCAGCTTCGGCTTTCACCTCGGCTCAGTCAAGCTGAAGCATATGCTACGGCTGATCCTTCGGCTAGCTTTGGGAATAACCGCCACTAGTCTTACAATATGCAATGTATACAGTACATTTTTAATTGTTTGCTTTTTCTTTCATTATGGGTGTAAGTGGGGGCCTAACTTTTGAGTTTCGCCTAAGGCCTCACAAAGTCTAGAGCCGCCTCTGGTTGAGATCATTTTTGGTTAATGACCCAGGATCCCCAGCACTGTTGTTTACATTCCAGTCACACTGGGGAACTGTCATTTGCAATGAGAGTAGCATTGTTGTGTTGGCGGATGTCACTCATCATGAAATTGATCCTTAGCTTAAGCTCCCAAAAACGTGGAGGGTAAGTAGATACTTTTATTGTGTTTGGGTGTTAAATCTTTTGGATGTACAAGCTTGACTACAATGGCAGAGGCAATTGAAGCTGTAAGGACATGGAGGTGGGGTCGTTTAACACCATCTGTCACTCATATATAATGCCATTTTACTGTGGCAGTTTAAGAACAGTTCACACACTTTCAGCCATGTAACGTGGACAATTAATGTGGACCTGAACCCAAAATGTGAAGATTTGCTTTGTCATAAGAAATACATCTAAAAAAGATTTACCATTTGCCAAGATATTCTCCTAAAATATAGCAGTGCACTCCTGTGCCCAGGCATGCCTTGAAAATCATAGCTGTTTATATGCAGTGTGAAATCATCAAAGGAATTTGTTCCTAGTCTCGCCAGATTTGGAGTAAAACTTAGTGATGCCAATATTTTGTTGTTCATTGTTCTTTTTTGGTGGAGAGAAAACTGTACCTTAGGACCTGTAGTGCATGGATCTCCCTGCTTCTGCGTTATTCATTCCTGATAAGCAGTGAAATGTCTTTAGTATTATAGAGCAAGGTAATTTGAATGTGACCAACTACTCATGGTAGCTGGACTGGAAAACCTATGGCAAAAGTACACATTAATCTTGCATATAAGATGGTCTTCATCCAGAACATGCCATGTTGAAAGGTTTATCAGATAATCAAGCATGGTAAAGACAACATCAGCAACGGCAACAACAACAGGTAACCTTGGGAATATGTTCCTGGTAAAGTTGGTCTAACAGGATAGTCATATCCAGGAAAATGTCAGCTGTTTTCGTTTGTAAGTACTGAGATAACTCCCTGCACACTTCTTAACCTTTTGACTGGAAGTCCAGACATACACACCTACACAGCTTGTATTCCTTTATCCTTTTATCCAGTATGTTTTGTGTGGTCTGCATTGTTACAGTGTGTAAAGTATTGATGAAAATGCATTGCTTCTACCCAAGTAAAATATAACAAAAATGATTTCCAATTTAGCATGTGCGAGCTTCGGGGAATATACAACAAAATGGTCTGTTATTCCACTAATGTAAATATTCAAATATTTATAATCTTCTTTGGTAAATTAATATGTAAATTATGACCATCCAGAATATTGTACAACACCCAGTGCAGCAAAATCAGAGCTTGACAAGCAATATGCTATTAACTCTTGGACACCAGAGGTCATATATTCTAGATTAACTGTCTTTAGTGATATATTACGTTCTCAAAGTATTTGACAGCTTTTGTTCCTCTCTTCTGGAAAAGCTGACAGCATTCATTTTCACTGCCTTAGTAAATTACACACCAGCTATATACTGTACTTTCAGTCCCTGACAGTTCCTTCAAGGTATACCGTGACTCACATTGTACTGTGAGTTATTAAAAACAAGAAGTTCACTAGCCTCATATGAACTAGTGTCATCAGGAAACGAATCATAACATGACCAGAGTATGTGTCCACACAGAGGAAGACTATAGTATGAGGAAATAAAACATTTAATTACATACATGAATAATGCTAAACATATAAGCCATCATGTCGGTATGCATTGATAATTTTATTTCTTAATGAAAGGATTCATGAGATATAAGAATGTGAATATTAAATTTAAGACTAAAACAGAATATAATTAATATGGGTAACCATTTTCTCTTCCTTAATCTAGCAGTGCACATATTGGAGAGCAAAGGAAACATGTATGTCTGTTCCATATTAGAGAACACAAAATACCTCTGCATTGTTCCATTTACGTGAGGATTTCTATAGCAATTGTTTAAAATAACTTCCAGGTAAGGTTTTTAATTAAGATACAGATGTTCCTCACTTACCGACTTACCTGTTTTGCGACCACTCGCACTTACGACGGACCGCCGATCGACCTCCGACCTTCCGCGTCAGTGCGACGGGTCGCCGGCGGAAGTGACATCCCCCGATCTTCACTGCAGGTCTCGGTAAGTATTTCCATTGCCGGATGTACAGTACACTGTTCGGTACTGTACATCGGCAACGCTATACAGTACTGTACTAATGCAGTATAGTACTGTATAGAGTTCCTCACTTAACGACCAATCCGTTTAACGACCTGGTCGTAGGAACGGAACTCGGTCGTTAAGTGAGGAATACCTGTATAGGGATGTAAGACAAAGAACAGCCCAGCAGGGGTTACCGGTATATTTTTGTAACTTTTTTTAAAATACACAGCTGAAGATTGTATTGATTTTATCACTATCGGACCTCCTGAGTAAATATTAATGTTAGGTTATAATTAAAAATCAAGGAAGCACTGAAGATTATTATGCCATTGAAAATGGGGTGGCACAGTGGCATAGTGGTTAGCATTTTTGCCTTGCAGCACTGAGGGTCTCCAGTTCAAATCCTGGCCAGGACGCTATGTGCAAGGAGTTTGCATGTTCTCCCTATGTTTACATGGGTTTCCTCTGGGTACTCTGGTTTCCACCCACACTCCAAAAGACATGCTGGTAGGTTAATTGGCTCCTGCCTAAATTGCCCCGGTATGTAAATATGTGGGATAGGGACCTTAGATTGTAAGCTCTTTGAGACCAGGGGCTGATGTGAATGTGCAACTATGTAAAGCACTGCATAAATTGTTGGCGCTATATAAATACCTGTACTAAATAAAACAGTGCTTGTGAAGACAATTTGATTGTGTGCAACAGGATATGATAGCAATAGTCATGCCTATAGTCCAGGAAAAAATGCAGCAAGTCCAAGAGGCGCAGGCCAAAGTCTATAACTGCTTTACTAAAGTCAGAACCTTCAACTGTGGGAGACACAGTCTTTGTTTTGATGAATAAGGTAGAAAGTAAATTTCTGGCAAAGTGGCAGAGCCCCTATGAGATCAGAGAGAGGGTCAGTAATGTCAACTAGCAGGTATAACAGCCTGAAAAGAGAAAGCCCCTCCAGTTATATTATTATTATTATTATTATACAGGATTTATATAGAGCCAACAGCTTCGCAGCGCTTTACAATATAAGAAAGACATTACAATTACAATACAATTCAAGACAAGATGGTAAGGAGGGCGCTGCCCCAGAGGGCTTGCGATCTAAAAGGGAGGGAGACGTGATACATGAGGAGGTAGCTGTGTGGGGATGAATTGTTTGAGAACGAGATGGTTGAGTGGTTAGTTTGAGGTGGGATATCATAATAACCCTGGAAGGTTTAGGAGGCTCAGCAGAAAGCGACCCTAAAGTGTCACCAGTGACAGAGGTTCAGGATGTCAGAGACCCTTTCCCCTATTCAGATTCAGGAAGCGAGAGAGTGCTTGCAGAAAAAAAGTGAGAGGTGTTTTCATAATTACCTGGCTGAACTAGCAGAAGCTTACAATGACATTGGGACTGAGCCTCGGGTGTCAGGGCGCAGAGGGGCGGCAGCGGTGTCCTTGTGGGGAAGTTGCCCTCTCTACATTTAGTCCTGCTTTGTACAAGCAGGACTGAATGTAAAGAGAGGCAGCCGATTTTTCGTTTACATGTGAAATCTGCGATGTCTCCGATTTCACATATAAACAGTGTGCAGCCTCCTCCCCTCCCCCCTGCACTTACCTAGTCAAAGCAAAGTTAAGGTAGTATTAAACTCTGAGAATGTTTTCAATTATGAATCCAGATCAAACAAAGATACATTGTCCATCAAAGTATTTCTTCATATTTTTGCCCAAGCACTTACAGTCATCATGTTTCCAATCAGCTCCAACTCTCTCAGCATTGCTTCCCTGAACTTCCCGTAGAGTACAATATCACAAGGGACAGTGCAGACTACAGGATCTGTTCATCTACTAGACTTGAGAGGGGGAGTAGAGGGGATCCGGGGGCTGGGGGGGTGGAATACCTTGCCTTGCTGTGTTTGTGGAGACACACACAGCATACTAGCACACACAAGAGTTTCACAATAGTACCCTGCAAAAGAAAAGAACCACCCTAAACAGGATACTAGGGGAAGTGCTCTGGAGACCAGCTGATTCCGCAGGGAGATAAAACTTGTAATCATCGAGAAGCAACATCCATTGCACTTTATTTCATCAGCATTTGAAATAGCCTAAAAACCTTTTTGACTTTAATATCAGTTTAAACCCTTATCAGGTACCTGAGACTCATCATTTACCTGAGAAAAATCATTTTCAGAAAATGTTGCCAGAGACTCAGTAAGGAGTTGCTGTTGGACTGTCATGCATTCAGAGTATGTTGGTAAAATGTGCTCCATCCCACTGTCTGAGCAAAGGGGGAGGATATGTGAGGCATTGATTGGCAGGGTTGGGGACAATGTATATGTGTCGCCTAGGTTTCTCACCTACTCATGGTGACATCCATTAGCTAAAATTATTCTCACTTGTCTACTTGTGATCCCACAGTGTACAGTATAACTTGTGAGTATACATCCTTTCAGGTGTTGTTAATCAACTCTAAGCTGTGACACCCATGCTTCTTATTTAATTAGTGCTCACCTTCTCTACTGGACCATCACTAAAATATTTGAGTATGGCCAGCAAACACTTATCTCTTCTCCTGAGGGGCTTAAAGTTAATGTCCTCCTTATGACCGGAATATGAGAACTCAAACAACATCGAATGGTGCTCAAAAATAAAAGATGGAAAGGCACATAGCATGAAACTGTATACATTTATAAAAAAGCTGTCTTAAAAAACTACTCACATGATACAAACACAATAATAACTTTATTCTCCAAAATAATGTTGAAATGTAGCATAAGATTCCTTTCCAATTACTAAGTGTGCTAAGAACAGGAAAAAATGCCAAGAACGCTGTCCTCTGGTGCTCTTACCACTACCGTCATCTGCAGCACAAGCCTGTCATGGAAATTATGCTGCCAAGCTCCACCTTACACGCTATCACTTCCGTGATTATATAACACGCAGGTGTATTGTGGGCACCTGCTGCTGGGTTTAAGGCTGAATTCTGACAGAACACTAAAGAAGTACATGTGCTGACATACGTTTAGTTAGTGGCTTGGACAAACAGATTTTTTAATGCTATGGACTTTCTATACAAATCCTCCTGCATTGAACTCTGTTTGCTTATAGCCTTGCTGAATGAAAAATGCAGAAAAACCTGCTTGTATTGTTCCTGGGTGTCCCTGTCTCATGCATGGTTACTGCTGCCATTATCTGGTGAGCCTGCCCAAGTGCAATATATATAGTTTACATATAGATAACAGAAAAGATCATTCTTCACATTAGTTGTCCTCCAACAAGTTTGCTCATATCAGCATGTACTTTTACACTAAACATAATAAAGGAAAGTAAAAAAAAGAATGTGCTTTTCAACTACAAGCTTCATTCTATGTATGAACTAATTGATGTTCTTTTGAACAGTATCTAGTTTTTTTAAAATGTTTTGTCTTTTTTTGAAAAAGCAGATGAAAAAGCTGTATATGTCTGAAAAAGCTGCACCTTCCAAAAGGTCATTATTAGCAGTTCACAGTGTGTAATAAAGTGGTTTTAACTATACCGAGAAGCTTCCAATTAGAGCTGAATACAATAGAAAGTCTTGGAATTGCAATCTATATTTGCTCATCAGCCAACTTAAAAGACCTTGAATCAAGTTTTACTGCAAAAATAGGTTAAAAACCTGTTCTTAATGATTAACTGCGATGAGATGTGGCTCTTAAATGATACAGACCTTTTATAATCTTCACCAATGCTTGAATCAAGAGAATTTTATATGATTTCCGGATAGTTTTCTTTTTTTTTCTTTTCTTTTTTTTAATTGGATTTGACATTTTATTTAGTGGCATAGGGGGAGTGGTAGCAACAGCAAACTTTACCTGGCTCATAGCCCCTGAAAGCCTAGATTTGACTCTCATTGAATAACATTTGTACAAGCAAAAGCATCACTATCATGTATTTAATATCCAGAAGAAAATTTACCAATCACAAGTTTGTTATAGTGTGTCTCTGCATTTGTGGGTATGGTTACTGTTATTAAAGACATCATAGCCAAAAGTGTTCCACTGCAGAAAACACTTTGGTTTTGTGGTTTTTGTTTTACAATTTATAAATTATTTTCAGTCAAGGATTGACCCGAAAAAGGGTCCTTGTTGTGAAAATTGTTATTACCCGTTCCTGGTAAACGCCGTCTTGCTTTTCTGGTAGCTGACCCAGAATCTCTGGATCGGTCATGTTTGTTTGTGAACTTTGCCTACTGGCAGCCCAAGTGGAGAGGTATTGCAATACTGACAGGTACTTGCAGATCATGATCACGTAGAGAGGAGGTGCTGGGATGTCAGCAGGTGTCAAAAAGATACAATGATCCAACACTCCCAGAAACATTAGCCTATTTAGGGAAAATTGGAAACAGAAGTATGTAGCAATCTTGCTTAACGTATACTTAATCTAACTTAACTTATGAGAAGTTCAACCTGATAACAGTATCTATTTAAAGCAGACCAAAAACAAAATAGTTCTAGACATGCATTCTAGATAGGTAAAATAGAAAAATACCTGGTTACTGACCTCAGATTAGGTTACTACCTATCTACATATCTATTGTAGCCCCTGCTTCTTATCCTTTATGTTTATCAGAAGCAACATTTTCTTTAAGTAGCAATATGGGTCAACATATTCTTCCTAGCTGTGAAAGATAAGATGGACCTACACACTCTCTTTTACATTTAGAGTATCCACAGTAGAGATAAGCTCATGTGAGGACTATACACGGTCTGAACCTGAGCTTCTCCAAACCAAAAAGGGACATGAGGCTAGACATGTGCGATTCGGTTCGTTCCGAAATTCGTTTCAGACGAATTTTCGGAAATTCGGGGATTCGGATGCATCCGAATTCCGAATTACAGATAAAACGAATGCAAACGAATCCGAAATTCCCGATTTCCCGAAATTCGTTATTGGACGAATTTCGTTGCAGCAAAATGACATTAGGGGGAAAAAAATGACAACATTTTACCTCTACAACACATCTATGCTTAAAGTACAGAGGCTATAGAGTAGTGGTTATGGACATGCTTGCCATTGCTAAGGTCCCAGGTTCAAATCCAGGGCAAGTCAAGTAATGTTTAAAGTTTTTTGTTTTTTTCCTACATTTAAAGTACAGAGGCTATAGAGTAGCGTTTAGAGGACAGGCTTGCCATTGCTAAGGTCCCAGGTTCAAATCCAGGGCAAGTCGAGTAATATTTAAAGTTTTTTTTTTTCATAAACGAATTTCGTCCAAAACTAATTTAATTTCGGACCCGAAAAACTAAACGAAACTAAACAATTTTTTTTGCTTTGTTTCAAAACGAAACGAAACAAATTTTTTGCTGGTGCACATGTCTACATGAGGCCACCCACCCAAATCAGTTGCAGGTCTGGTAATGTCCTGCCCTAAAGCTGCACTTAATCAAAGGGGCAAGATGTTTGTGCTGACATCATGGACCTTATATGGCCATATTTAGTCATGTGGTTGGCCAAATATAACCATGTTGACATATAAGCTTGATGACATCACAGCATCCCCTCCATTTGCTTATATGCAGCTGCAGGTGGGGAATTCCCTAGCTGCAGGTGATTAGGCAGCAGTTGAGGCAGGTTCCTTCAAGGTTCAGTGGAGCTCAGCTTTGGACTAAAAGCTGTCTGAATCTGAGCTCATTCCTAGTCCATAGCTGCATAATGCAATAGCCTACCTAACATTCCATTCAATTTATATCTAACCAGGTAGTGTAACCTCCACAGTACATAGTTGTAGGTAATTCTAAAGACTGTAATGTGTGTTTGGCAGCTTTAGGCTCCCATGGTGCACTCTAATATAACAGGAATGGTGTCCCAGTAACAGAAATAGCAGTAGAATGTATTCTCTATTTGCCAAAATAACTGTGTTGGTTGCAGATAATAATAAATGTTCTTTTTGTAAAGTATTATCCCTTTAAAGCTTAGGTGCCATATCTTGTCTATGTTTGTTTGTGAAGCATAATATCCTTTCTTTAATAAGAGGAATCCCCTATTGTTTCCTTTATCTCAGGAAAAGGATTGCAATATGTTTTAAGTGTACAATTCTCACTAACAAAATTAATATTATTATTTTTGGCGTTGGACGTAGCTCAGCATGTGAACTAGTTATCCTAATAAAGAAGACATTTCTGAAAATAAACTTTTTCTGCACAAAATACAATGATCTCCTATAAGGCTTGGCTGATTGGCTGCAATTTAAAAACATGGATGCTGTAAAAATGTTGCAGCAATTATTATTAATTATATGATCAGCAGAAATTTTACATTGTGCCCTTTTTTTCTTAAATTTCATTTGCTTAGCCATACTTTAATTTCATAATATTTCACAAATAATGTAGTCCCTGCAACATTCCTGTAAAGCTGGATAAGCAGTTTTGTACATAAATATTTTGAATAGCTTCCTGACTACAGCTGATATTATTGTTTATTTTGTTTATTAATACTTTAGTTTCTCTTTTTTATCTTTAAAATGTAAAAATAAATAATTTGTATAAAATGAAAGAAAAGCCCAAGGCCTATTTTAAATCTTGACTATAGCTATGTTTTTTTTACAAATATGGAGTGGGGAAGAGGTACCTTTTTCTTCAGGATTTTTTTTGTGGTCTATTAACCCATTGGGGGATATTTCCTCTCATTGTCTGCCTTTGTGACAGCCGTACAAACATGGGGGAGTGGTTGTCATTGGGACAAAAAAAGAAAAACTGCTATCTTTCAGGAGGAATTCCAGGTAAAAGCTAGATTTTTCTAGGTACTGCTTAGGCACAATTGACAATTATAGAGGATTTAGTCCTTTAGTATAGTAGAGGATTTTGTATAATATAGCAAATCTTTTTTTAGTTCAAGTCCATTATAACTAGTAACATTGCAATTTACTAACTGCTGTGATAAGATTCTGAAACAGGTGATAGAGCTATATTTTTTACTACTAAACTAATTTAATTTAATTATCAATTATTAACATATATTATGTATGGTCTGCTATTTTTAATGTTAATATAATAATCTTAATAAATTATATTATTATGTGGTTTTCTTTGATTTGTAAGGTAATAAAGATATTGGGCCTAATTTACTAAAGCTTATATGTATATATTTACAAAATGATCATGCACAGGCAAGCAAATTGTATCCTCATGGAATTATGTATCCTCAATCTGCATAGAAATGCACAGTGCACATACATTGTACAGCCCAAACATATGTCAGCTAAGCCTTCCATAACATTAATTTTCTCTAATTTCTTTGGGTCTATCAAACCAGTTTCTTGGACCTGCTGCTTTGCTTGGCTCATGCACATGTCATTGTTTACCAAACTGTCCACATTATTTTTTCTTTTCTTTTTTCCATTTACTTACTGCACCTTATCAGAACAGAAGGCACAAAAGCAGCATTGTTTGCATGTCCAGTGTTCATGCCAGAATAGGACTGCACCATACACATTGAAAATCAGTGTTCAGTTTGATAAATCACTCAGGGATCACCTTCGCTATGTGCGTGTACACCTACAATTTAATTTCCTTTGATCTGGCCCGTTATGTCCATGCATGTATCTAAATGTAATGCATGACCCCATCTAAAGTTAGTTCTAAATTTTTTTTATTTTTGGCAGTTGAAACAGTTATATACAATTACTGTATATAACAATATAAGTATAATAAAAATACCATGCAATCAAAATTTTTATTTTACCTGAATGACTGTATTATTAGAAAAGTCTACATGTCATTCATGGCTCACTCACAGATAGGTCAGTCTGGCACATTTTAAAAGGAATAGTGAAGTGATACTTTCTTTTCTATCATTTAGGAAAACACACTATCACTCCCTGTGATGAGTGATGTTATCAAGGGATATCAGAGTCGAATCTCGGGCAGACTCCTACACAATTATAAGCACGCCACCACTCTTTCTCTCGGTAGGTTATTTCACTGGAAAATGATGGGAACAGTGAACAGATGTATATGGAATGGCTTCAAGAAGAAATTGCTTTTAAAAAGGTAAACAGAATCTATTCTTCTCTATGAAGCAAAGATTGAAAAACTAATACAACCGTATGAAATGCATGAACACACAAAAAGCCCTTCTCTGAGGATTAGCTTATTGAATTTTTTTAAATATAAAATATTGAATTTTTCATCATATAAGATGTATAGACACATGGTTGAAAGAAAAATACAGATAATAGTGTATTGGTGTTTGACTTTTTAAAATAAGAATTGCTAAATAAATGATAGAATTAGGAAAATTAAAGCTGCCCTCCAGGCAAACAGCTAAATAGACAGTTAAAATGTGTACATGTTAAAGCTGAACTGCAGTAAAAAATGTTTGGGGGGGCTACAGCACCAGTCACATAAGTTACTTCTAACGAAGAATCTCCTATGAACTACTGGCTGCTGGTTACTGTAAGAAACATCCCTTCAGTTACACTGGAAAAACACCCCACATCTGTGATCTTCCAGTGCTGCAGGGATGAGAGATGCAGTTGCACTGATTTGATGATCAACAGGAACACAAACAAAAACACATGTAGTAGAGTCAGGATAGGTTAAAACTTCTGAAAGTGTATTAGCAAAGTAGAGATTACCTTTACATCATAATTTCAACCAAATTATACAATGTAATTCAATACATGCTCACTTTAATGCATACAGACACATATACTTACCCTACTTTTGCTACCCTGCCACTGTGTTAGGTCTCATAGGATGCAAGGAAATTGCTCTGTTAGCAACCAAACACCAAAGTCATAGCTTACATGGGACTATGAACTCCCATGTGACAGCGCTGATTGGCCCAGCATTGTCACACAGAGTGATTACATTGTTCCTCCATACCTGAAAGTGCTAGGTATTTGGTTTGGCATCTGGCACTCAATAGAGTGGTGGGTAAGCAAAGGAAAGGTAAGTATGTGCTACTGGAGGCGGGGAATTAAAGTTTCACTGTAGGATGAAGATTATGGGGTCTATTCACAAAGCTACCGAAGGATCTAGCCGTACCTTCGGCTGATTCTTCTAGTGGTTTCGGCCCCAGGACCCCTTCGGTTCAGGGCTGCTGTACGGGCTATATGTACAGCCCGTACAGCCCCCAAAGTTGGCCGATGGGCTCAGTTGAGCCGAAGTCATATGCTTCGGCTCGACTGAGCCCAGGGGACATTAGAAGCTGGCCGAATGGCCGACAATTGGCCAGCTGACAGCCTGCTTCTGACAGCTGGGCGGAGCCAGCCGTCATCTCACGGCTGGCTCCAGTCACCTGCAGAGAGAACGGCGTCCCTGGTTACCTGGCCCCACCGGATTCTCAGTGCAATGACAGATGGGCGTCCCTGGTTACCTGGTAACCAGGGATGCCCATCTGTCATTACAACGAGAGCTTAGGGGAGCTGGCAGTGATATGAAAGCCAACTCTGCTAAGCTCTCATCTTAATGACAGAACAGCATCTGCTGGTTACTTTGTAGCCAGCAGATGCTGTTCTGTCATTAGGATGAGAGCTTAGCAGAGTCGGCTTTCATATCACTGCCAGCTCCGACAAGCTCTAATTCTAATGACAGCTGTTCCCAGCCAAAAGAAACAGTTGGGTGGAGCTAGCTCTCACTGCTAGCTCCGCCCAACTGTTTTCTATTTTTTTCTACTTTTTTAACTGTTTTTCTATTCTGCTCGGTACCACAGAGGTAACAAGCAGAATAGCCGAGAATAGGCTGAACATGCAGCGAGTAGCCTGCCGGAGGTTCGGCTCAGCCGATCCAGATGTTGAGCATGAGCATATTTGGCCGACCCGAACCCACTCGATGTACGGCTGATCTCAGCCGTACAAGCCTGATGTGAATAGCCAAACAGTGTTCAGCTCACTTCGGGTCGGTTGTTCACTCGGCTGCCTACGGCAGCTTTGTTAATAGACCACTATGTTTACAATAAGACAACATAGTGAAACACAATGGGCAAATGCAATGTAGATATGTAAAAAATACATCATGCTCACTTCATTTTATAATAAGGATCATGTGAACAATAGAAAAAAGAAAAGCTACAGTATAATGCCATGGTAGATATGATCAAACAATAACCCATACACTGTGATATAATAACAGAAAGAAAACAACAACATTACAGCTGGACCAAGCTTTGAAATAACCAAGATATGACAAACATTTTGTTCTATGAAGCTCAGTGTTGGATTCTGGCTTTGATCTCTCCAGGGACTGGAAAAGTAGTTTCTTCTTTCTTGTTGATGCTTTCTGTTGCTGACGGGTAGTGATTAGGCTCCCATGAAATGGAATATTCTTGTTGTAATGCACTGATGAAAGGTCAGAGTGTGGTTTGCCAGTTAAACCTTATATATACTAAAATCTGTTTTAAAGTATATTAAATAGCCAACAACAAAATCTATTTAATTCAATTTTGCATAGATTTAATTGAGCATATCAAGCAATAATTCAACCTAATATAAGTATACAGCTGACACTTAAAGTAAGTGGCCATTTATTGAAAGTGTTTACTGAAAAATAAATGACATTGTTTAATAGAACTTAACAATGTGAAAAATAACTAATATCTAATAAGATATCAACTTATATTTGTATTTTTTATTGTTGCACATTGGTATACTGCAGTCACATATACTGTATTGAAACTAGCATACGCCAAACTGGAAGTTCATAATATGCCCAGATAGACAGAAAAGTCATCATTTTAATTCACTACCTATTATGCAGAATTAGGTTGCCCTTGATTCCAGAAAGCTAAACAAAAATGGTAAATTCTGATCCTACCAACTCACATCGGATGATTGGTTGGAGTTTGTGGACCCTCACATGTCTGCTAAATACCTCCTTACAATTATTTTTTCTATGCCAAAAAAAACCTCTCCTTTTATTATGGAAAAAAACCTTAATTCCCTTCTTAGAGTGCATGGAAGAAAGTCATAGACCAGATATTACCCCTATTTAATATTACATATGACCAAAGAGGGCGCCCTCAACAAGGTAATCGTATATGGAGCACATAGGGTTGATTTACTAACCTTATAAACACACCACGAACATGTATACACCTCTGTAGTGTGTTCCCTCCCAGCATGATCTATGGGTGGAATCTAAACACCTTTGTAGTGTGTACACACCCAGCAGGTGTGTTGTGCAAAGCCAAGCATTGAATTCTAAGGTGATGTTGTGTAAATTAGCTCTATGTTGTGTTGCTTGCGTTGATGAATGCAGGAATGTAAATGCATGAGCTAACCATTTTTGTCTAAACTGTGAAGCAGCATTATATATGCATCATGTGCATGATTTTTCCATATATGGCATTAGTGGAAATATGCTTTTAGAGACTTTTTGGTTGATAAAAACGTTTTGCTGTGTGAAAATCACACGCACCTGGTGCGTGCGTGTGTTTAGGTTAGTAAATCACCCCCCATGAATCACTTCCATTTCCTTATTTCCAGTCCTGCAGTAATCAGTATACATTTGTTCTCATTTATATGAATGGAATTTCTTTACACACTGTTCCATTGAACTTAGCGTGTATACTGTTTTACATTTAATTATTTCTGTAGACCGTGATAATAAAAGCTAACAACTCTGATGTGGTTGGTGGTAACAGTTTATTGTTACTTTGGTAATGGATCACCAGGTTAAAAACAAAACCTGGAAAACAGAATCTGATGCAGTCACCACACTTAAAGATGGGTAAGCTGTAATATATTATATTTTTGGCTTTGGGTTTAGATATGCTCTAATTACAGAGAACGGTGTACACAAAGCAAATAGCTCTCTATACTGCACACAGCTAAATGCCTATACAAATATTCCTCAGGGAGTCATAGGGGTCTATTCACAAAGCTGCCGAAGGATCTGGCCGTAGCTTCGGCCGATCCTTCGGCTAGCTTCGGCCCCAGGACCACTAGTGAATAGACCCCATAGTCTTTGCACTGAAGGCAGAAAAGTTCCAGTGGTTCTACTTTAACCTTGCTTCCTTCACCCACTTTCTGGCATTGGTGGAGATAAGGATGCATATTTTCACTTCCCCATTTTCCTGCCCATTAACGCTACCTACGTTTTGCTGTGGACATGCAACATTACCATTTTGTTGTCCTTCAGTTCAGCCTGTTCACTGTGCCTGGGGTCTTCAAGAAGGTGGTGGCCCCTGTTTTGGCTCAGGTAGGATGTCAGGGGATCCCCAAAGTGGGGTACTTGGACAACCTTCTCCTCAGATGATAAAACCCTGTTGATCCTTAGATGGGTCCTGAATCTCCACAAGTTAATGCTGGAATCTTCTCCTCATATTTTGGAGTTGCTGGGCTTAGTATTGAGCAACACCCTGTCGATGACCTGCCGTCCCCTGGAAAAGATCCCATCTCTCTGCTCCCTTGCTTGATACTTGTGGTGCAGTAGCCAGTCTACATGAGGGTGCTGGACATGATGGTGACCTCTTTTGAAGCAGTCCCCTATGCATAGTTTTACTTCAGGCCATAGCAACTCTGCATTTTGGCTGCATGGGACAAGAGGGTTTAGTCCCTGGACCACCCCAATTGTCAAACAAGGCCAGACTTATGGCCAGGTGAATTTTTAAGCTGGTGCTGGAATTGGGGAAAATCTTCCGCAATTCCAACACCAGCTTATGGTCTGGAAGGTGGCCATGATATATGCCAGCCTGTCAGGTTGGGGAAAAGTCCTGGGGAACCTCTTAGTTCAAGGGAGCTGGTCAGTGGAGGAATCTTGACTACTGTTCAACATCCTGAAACTCAGGGTGGTTCAGTAGTCCCTTCAACACTTAAACCCTGGGTTACAGGGCCAACTGACCAGGGTTCAGTCAGTGAACACAACAGCCATGGGCAGAATGTCATGTCCTGGCCCTGTGCAGAGTGCACATTCCAGGAATGGAAAATTGGTAAACGGATTTCCTCTGTCATCTACGTCTGCACCCTAGAAAATGGTCCCTTCAGCCAGAAGTTTTTGGACCATTTTTGCAAGCAGGAGAGCCAATCATAGACCTCCTGGTTTCCAGGTTCAACAACAAAGTAGACAAGTTTGTCCCTAGGACCAGGGATTGTTGAGTCTTGCTTGGTGACTCCGTATGATCAGAACAGCCTGATATATGCCTTCCCTCCTCTAAAATTCTTGCCTCACCTCCTTTGCAGAATCAAGATAGAGGGTGAGCTGGTGATTCTTATTGCTCCCAATCAGCCCAGGGGACCATGGTGTGTGGATTTAGTCAAACTCTTTAGTCAAGCCCATGATTTGAGGGTCAAGTTCCTCCCTTTCCAGTTAGGGTTCACTCTACGAGGAGTGTTAGTACTTTTTGGGCCTTCCACCATTAGGCTTTGGTTTCTCAAATTTGCAAGGTGCTCTGTTCATGTGTTTGCAAAGTTTTTCAAGGTGGACATTCAGGCCTCCGCAGATGGTAGGTTTGGCTGCAAGGTTCTTCAGGCAGCTCTCTGATATTTGGGCCCCATTCTGTTATGGTTCCCTTCTGAGGTTAGATATTGTTTCCACGGGCCTGTTAGTCATTGTATGTTTTGTTGCCCGCCCCTTAAATGATTAGCTCTCTGTGTTATTTTACTGATAATAATTCCTTTATTTCAATCTGTTCGGTCATTTCAGCCACCTAAAAACTAAAGGGTTTTACAGAAGATTTTGTAACTGTGGAACTTTGTAGCCAGATTAGCTAATCGAGAATAATGTCTATCCTTTAGAAAATCCTGGTCACTTGACTACAAATTATGGAAAACAGCCAGATTCACTAAAGTAGAAGGGAGGTCAAATGAAGTAAAGATCACATCAAACATTATGTGCAAGAGAACTACTGTTATTTTAAAATGCCATGCACGTGACCAAATGTTTGATGCAATCTTCACTTTGCAATTGTTGATCCCTAACTTCTGCCCTACTAAGCCACCTCCATTTAAAGATCATTATAGGGAGGGGCTGTTAAAACTATGCACAGGTCTTGCAGGACAATTTTAAATGTACTGCTTGACTTACTGATTGTATTCCACAGTGTATTTATGTAATTATTTCTTTATTTTTGCAATTTGATAAGATTGTTGCTTTCTTTCATTCTTTTTTAGATAAGGTTTCCTTGTTCAGTTTTCACAGCAAATTTCCTACATCGTCTGTGAAACTTTGTGTCAGAGCACAATGAAAAGCAGACAAGCAAAAGGTGCTAGTTAAAACATTTATTAAGAACAGTGTCCACAGGAGTAAGCAGAATCATAAACTGGAACAAGCCAAAGTCAGGAGTCGGAGTGGGTAGTCTTTCAAGCCAGGTCAGGAACACAGAGATCAGCATCGTCAGGAACAAGCCATGCAATCAGTGTTGTCAGGAACAAGCCAGGAGCAGGAGCCAGAGGAGAACATCAGCCAGGAATCAGGATACTCAGAGCAGCAGGAAAGCACTATCAGGAAGACCACCCAAGGGCAAGGTCAGACTGGACTGAGTGGTTTATATAGTGAGTGGGGTGACATCATCACTCAGAGACAGCAAACTCCCATCTGACTCTCTCAGATGATGCTCTCCTGTTTGGTCATATGAGGGAGCCTGGGAGTAGTGAGCAACGTTACAGAGTCTGCTCGGGCAAAGAAGGAAACACAGGTGGGTAAAATAGCAGCCAAGCCAGAATGCTGCAAACCAGTAAAGCCAGGGTGGGACCCTGACACTTTGTAGCCAGAAACAGCAGTTTATGACATGAATAACAATACAGCAATTTCACTCAATTTCCACAAATCAGAGAAAGTGAAGATGGAAAATTTGTTTTAAAAAAAAATTGAAAATGCTCAGTACCAGTCAGGCTCTTGAATTCCCTCTTCAGAACCTAGATATAAAACACACATTTGTTCAGTAAATGAAAAAATAAAAAAGCCTTCTATCTAAAGTAAAGCATCATGGCAGGACTCCAGATACTTTATTGTCTAACTAAATTAGGATTAAAGGTAAAATTTACTGATACAGAATATTACTTAAAGTGAACAATGGTAATTGCATCTGACAGTTGTATCACTTATGCAGTAAGTCAGTTGAACCAGCACTATTCTTTTAAAATCCACACAAAGCTTTTATAAATTTCAAAATGTTACAAAAGAGAGTATATAACTACATATTGCACATGACACATAAAGGTACTTTTCTGGATTAGAAAAGGCTAGTGCATGCTTGATAGATTTGCTCTATAGTAGATCTTACATAATATTGAGTGCCCTTCATCTACACACACACCATTTATTATACGTGTTTCCTTTCACAGGTTAAATTTTTTCGGGCCAGATGAATTGTTATTGGGAAAATGATTGCAAACAATTGTATTAACAATTGAACAGTCTCCACATGTAATACTAGTTTTTATAGTTCAAGATCCAAAATGCCCTGCCAGTGCTCAGTCTATAAAATTTACCTGTGGAAAAAAATCCAATCACTGGTCAATTGTTTTCATCACATTTCTCATTTAAGTGAATATCCAAATAGGGGTATATCATAAAGTTACAGCTCAACATCTAAGGGCCCGTTCACACCAGTTGCAGTGCGTTCCGGCCCGATTCATGCCAGAACGCAATGGCGTGGCGGGCCATTGAAGTGAATGGCACCATAGCCACGCCCTCAGGCCGCAATGCGATTGCCCGCACAGGATCGCAGGGCACATTGTGCGACCTAAATGCTGTAAAGTGAGGCGGCCGCAATGCGAAGCAGTGCGTTCTGGCCAGAATCGGGCCGGAACGCGGCATAGGCGAGAATGATGTACCACATTCCAAGAGGCTTCATAGTTGTATATTTGCAGTGTGAGATATAAGGGACCGCTAACTGTGACTGCTAGTTATATCACTAATGTGCTACTCACTCATTTCAAGTCAGCAATGGGGAAAATATTATTTGCAGGAATACCACAAGCATTACTGGTAACTATTCACTAACTAATTTTTTTGGGCACAGCTTCCAGAATTCAGTTTGTGGGCCTGTACTCAAAAGGTGACAATTTGCTGATTTGCTGCCTAAGCAGCAACCTAAGACATTTACCTTTTGTCTTAAATGTATAATCAAAAAGTAGCGGCATACTTCCTGCCATGTAAATATGCCTGGACACTCTTGCTTTGTAGCAACAAGGGTGCCGTGCGGCCGACACAACTCGTCCTGACAGTGCGGACCAAGGCATGGTGAGTTAGTCATGAGGAAAAGATCAACTGCAGGGAGCTTTCAGGCAATATTATTGAATAGTCCTTTGCCCAATGCTTACCTTCATGGATACAGCTTTAACAGTACAAATTATTTTTAAAAATACAATATAAGATAGAGCAGAGAGTGTGTACATTTGTTTATTGATTGGGAAGTGGCAACAATGTTATCCATAATTACATGCATGGTATTTTCAACATAGTTTTTCATCAGGCTCATGCTAATTAAACCCTTTGCACATATGGACATACTTATACCTAGTGGTCTATTCACTAAGCTGCCGAGGGCAGTCGAGTGAATGACCGATCTGAAGTGAAGTGAGCCGAACACTGTTCGGCTATTCACTTCAGGCTGGTACGGCTGATTTCAGCCGTACATCGGCTGATTTCAACCGTACATCGGCTGATTTCAGCCACACATCGGCTGAAATCAGCCGTACATCGGCTTGCTTCGCATGGCTTCGGGTATCACGCTCAGCATGTTCGACTGTCACGAAGTGCAGAAGGAGTTCGACTCAGCCGATACAACATTTGGATCGGCTGAGCCGAACCTCCGGCAGGCTTCTCACTGCTGTTCGGGCTATTCTTAAAGATGCCGAACAGCAGTGAGTGACTAGCCGAATACCGCTGAGTGGCATTCGGCTGGGCTGTTCTGCTCGGTCCCTCATAGGGACCGAGCAGAACACTAAAAAGAGTGAAAAAAGTAAAAAAAAGTAAATAGAAAACGATTGTGCGGAGCTAGCAGTGACAGCTAGCTCCGCCCAATAGTTCATGCCGAAGGATCGGCCGAAGCTACGATCAGATCCTTCGGCAGCTTTGTGAATAGACCCCATAGTGTTAAAGTGACACTAAACGCAGGAGTTAAATTTTAAAAATGAATTCACGTACCTTAACTATTAACAAAATTGTAACGTATTTGTGTATAACTCGGCTGTAGATTGTCAGATTATCTCTGATGGACTACAAATTCAATACAAATTAGTAAACTAATTGTGAGATTATAGTCCATCACAGGAGTGAGCTTGGAGCGGTAGCTACTTTATAATACACACAGGGACCATGGGGGACAAAAGTAGCAACCCTCCAGAAGAAAGGACAGTGTCAGCATGAATTCTAAGATGATTGGAGGATCTCTTTAGTGTAACTTTAAGAATGCCTGTCTGAAGGAAAAGTAGGATATCGTTTTAAAATTACCAGCTGTTGAAATCAATAAACATTCAGAACCAATTAACACTTACCTACTTTCCCTGTTTGTTCTATAACATCTGTGAAAATGTTGTGTCTGTACCCACACCTTCAGTACACAGTACAAATGAAGTGACAGTACAAAGGAAAACAATGATAGACATATTGCTGGCTTAACATATGTATGACTATACTGAACCCAAAATATTTCAGTAACAATTTACTCTTTTCCGCTGATTAATTTTACAGTCTCACTATTTGTGGAAAATCGGGAAAAAATATTCTCTTCATTAGTTTTTTAAACTTGAATACACAGCATAAGTGAACATATTACAAGAGTAACTGTATTTTCAAAAATACTGCTTTTTTGTAAAAGTCATTTTATGTTTAGTTGGGGACATATAATAAGGTTATTGTTAATTTAAAGTCCAACTCCACTTTCCTTTTTATTAAAAATAAGGTTTCTAAAACACTTCATCCATTTTATGCTGAGACACCACCCTCTGTGTCCTTTTCTGCCACTGGTTACTGCTCCTTTTTCTGAGTTGAATGATGCACAGTGTTATTCAGACACTTACCTAAGATGTCAATGACATGCCTCCTGGGTTAGAGTCATTACACATTCTTACATTCTCACATAACAATGCTGCATAGAACAACACAACTCGTTCTATGCACCAGCAGAGACACCTGCAATTAAGGGATGTATATTTAATATTTTTTACAACTGGTTGAGGAGAGTTAAACTAGAGATGGCTTTAAATAAGCAATAAAACCATTTAAATTAGTGATGCACCAAAATTGAAATTTTTAGGTCAAAAATGACTTTGTTTTCCAACCATTTCATATAATTATTTTTAGACAAAAAGAGCTTTCTTTTGGCTTAAATTGTTTTTTATTTTACTATATAAAGTGAAAACATTTAAAAAAAAGAAAAATGTTTCCCTTAATTTCTGTCATAAGAAATATACAAAAATGTCAGAACAGTAAATTGCCGCAGGAGCAGTGGCATCTACGAACACAGGGTTCATGCACACAGGCAGCCATGGGAGGATGTACAGGTTTGTACCCCGAGAACAATGGGGCTGAAGACTGGCAACTGTAGATAGATGGCTGGTATGCATCCTATTTGATCTGGGGGGACATACCTGTACGTCCTCCCATGGCCGCCTGTATGGGTGAACAGAAGCTGCTGCTCACGCTGTCATGTGGTTAAGTAAGTAAACAGGAAAAAATTTAAAGATTTGCACTGCTTCCCTAACATAATAGGAGCTTTTACCTGGTTGTACTACTGTAGAATGCTTTACTTTTGTGTTGCAACGTTAAAAACGTAAAAATAACACATCACAGTCAGTATTTTGTTGGCCAAATAATAATAGATGAAAAAATCGCATGTGGCTGAAAAAGTGAAGCATGATGCACAATAATGTGTCGACAAATTGTTAATGTGCAAAAGATTTTTACTTTTATTTAACAATTCTAAGACTTAACTTACAATTAGTCAGTTCGTGCTTTGTGATCACAATCATCATATCATTTATTAATTAATATGAATTACCTGTATTTCTTTTTCAGTACTCAGGGTTGTTGAAGCAATCCATCTTAATTTATTAATTTGCAGATATAGTTTAGGGATTTGTTTTAGAATTAGTTATTTTTCCTGGTGAGTGAATCAAATCTTAAATACATCTATCTGATTGAAAGAATCAATGTTTCATACCTTCATTTAACAATCAATAATTTCTACTTTGAATGATCAACATCAGAAAGAAGATATATTGTGCTTCAGACCCAGTCTTTGCTATACTTTACAGTGATTATGTTGCTTATATAGAAAAGGCAACATATGTACCCTACCCTATGTACCCTACCCTAAAATGCAGTTTAAGATCACCGATTTGGGTTTAGTAATTTGCCATACTTGCTCTCACATCTGAATGTTTTTAATTTGTGTCCATTTTCCCCAAAAAATCCAAACTTTTCTCCAAACATCATTTAAGTTTAAGGGGGTGAGTCTGAATATTCAGTTTGATTCTTGTGTGGGGCTAATCACAAAACTATTGCAAATAAAAGGCATTTAAGGCCTGGCAATGCCATTCCAATACTGAAAAAATATATCGTTTCTACAAATTGGCCCGTGTCACAGTTCGATTGATAAGTTTGTGAGCTCAATTTTATTGCAGCAGTGCACCGCCATAAAAGGTTTTTCCTGGCAATAGGGGAGTGAATGTGTGGCACTTTTGGTACACACTAGTTATCACACAGCAATGCGACAGCAAGGGCAGCTCAAGCAAATACTTAGGGGTCTATTCACAAAGCTGCCGAGGGCAGCCGAGTGAATGACATTTTGTGAATAGCCGTACATGACACCCCCTCGGTTCTCCTGAACCGAAGGGGTCCTGGTGCCGAAGCTAGCCGAAGGATCGGCCGAAGCTACGGCCAGATCCTTCGGCAGCTTTGTGAATAGACCCCTTAGTAACAAGTGTATGCTGTACACCCCAAACTTAAAAAGGGGCCTAGCAAGACAAAATCAAAATGACATTGTAAGGCACTGGCTGTTGGATTGTGGATGGTTTGTATTTCTCACATACACATGGTAAAAGGCTCCAGGGTTTAAGACCAATACAGAGAAAACAAACTTTTTTTCTGCAAAATTTTAATAAGTTATGTTCTCGGTCCTGGTGCCCAGAGGCTTTGTAAAACCTTGTTGCATAAAGCCTCCATTCCCAGGTCCATGTCGTTCCTGGTAGCTAGATCTCAATATTAGTTTTCATTGTCCACAGACCTTTCTATATGAAAGCTGACAGGTTCTCTCACTCTTTCTGCTGTGAAAAAAGGCTGATACATTGTTCAGAGGCTAGAAAACAAGCACTTGCCACTGATACAGGCAAAAAGTAGTCCTCGGAAGAACTGCTAGGTCTATGGAACTGAGAACACAGGAGGGCGTACACTGGGGTGTATAGCCCAGAGTATAGCACTGTAAAACACTGTATAGCATTGCATAGCACTGTTAGGCACAGTATAGTACGTGTTATATTTTTATGATATCTCCTTAAACAGATATTCAGCTTTCCCTAATCAGTTCCATCATACACTGACAGTAAGGCTGCTGGGAGCCCATTATTTTTATAGGGAGGGGTCCTGCTTTTCGATCTATTCAGATCATTGGCTTTTAGAAAAAGTTAAAGAATGCATAATGGGTTCAGATGCAATTTTTCAACCATAAATTCAGAATTTACCCAAGGCAAAACCAGAAGGTCTGCCTCGAACCCAAAGTGGTTCTGAATCCAAACATGATCCCTACTCATTTTCTCTCTCATTGGGTGGGAACTAAATGCTGCAGTTCTCTTTCAGCCCAGGGAACTTCCTGGCATGCTCCCAGGGGACAGATCCTTGACAGCCTGGTCTCATAGGAAGTGTGTTGAATGATGGTGGCCTTCATTTACCCTGAAGAGGACTGGTGCTAAAATGAGTGAATATTGCTGTAGGAACTACTTTTTATTTTTTATGAACTGGTAGGCAATGTATTTTTTTTATATACTTGTACTTTGGTTTTAAAAAGTGTAGCAGCAGGGGACTGCTGAACTGCTGATGATCATTAGGACATTTGGATACTTCTAATACTGGACAAATGTCACCCAATAGTAGCTAGTCGTTATTGCCTTCTGGTGGTTTTCTGCAGACATATCCATCCACACCATCAAAATTAAGCACACTTTAACAAATATTAAATCCCTGTGCCTTTCAAGCCCAGAAATGCACTGAAACAAAAGTTTGTACATCCGAACAACCCTACACCAAAGCACAATTACTTGGTATATTCAGTTCAGGGGCGTGAGGAATGCAAATACCTGTACACTCACTGTGGAGACAATGCAGCCTTTCAACAAATCAATGGCCAAATAAAGAAACCCTGGCCAGCATCTCTCCAAGGGATCTCTCTAAACAGATGGCATGGATGGGTTTGGCCGCAAAGCACTTCCAGAACTCTCCAGAACAGAAGCAGGATTTGTGCAATAAAGCTTTCTGAAATACATGCAGTAGATGGATAGACCTGGAGGGTGTAATTCTAAGCAACCTGGTGCTCACTTTAACGTCATAATTGGATTTCAAGAGGAAATGCACTTTATTGTGTTTTAAACCTGCAGGCTACTGTCTTGGCATCTTGGCTTTGCTTAAGAAGGACACTCTGAGAACAAAGTGGAAATGATTTACATGTGGAGAAGGAAGCAGTACTCTTCTACAGTATGTTTTTACTATGTTTCTTGAGTATTGCTCCCCTCTGTTGATATAACAAATTTCAAGAGTGAGAAAAAAAGACTTAATAAAGTCTGCAGGGGAAAACATTATCTACTACTGTATATTTCTGTGCAAGAAGAAATGTAATAAATAAATATACATGCAGTGACCTAGAATAACATGTGAACAAACTATGATACCAGACTATATTGATAAACAAGTTAAATGATCATTGAGAGTAAGTTGAACCTTATTTTAAATAAAGTGAACAGATCAAAAGTTAATTATGCTTTTTAACTTGTTTACCTTGTATATAAATATATTTTATTGAAGCAGCCTATGTAATTACAAATGGTTGTATCTAAAGTGCAACCAAAATTATAATGAAAACATATTCTGCTCATTCCCAGACTCAGTATATAATTGAGCAGATCTTTGGGGACGGCTGGTTCAGCGCTGCATAACTTTGTCATTATAAGTGACCTGCTTGCACAGTGATGCTAAAAGACATGAATTATTTTTACTGAAAGCGCTGTCAGTGTCTGCACCCATTAATGTCTTTGCTTTGTTTAAGCCTCCAAGGAGCGTGACTCTTCCTTTTTGCTTTAATGTGATCAGTTCTGCTACACTAGATTAGAAAATGTACTTGCAACTAAATTGAATGCAAATGACATATTTATTAATATCCATAGAATACTTTATTAATTATTACTAAATTGGTTTGTTTCGAGGGGTACATGCTATGCAGTGTGTTGATGCTATTAGCTTCTGAACATATTTGAAAGCAGTTCAGTGAATCCAAGTACCTTTAAATTAAGTAATATTTTACAAATGGATGAACAAGTATTTTTTTATGTTCAGCAACGGTGATCATTTCTGTGTTTGATTCAATAAAGTAGTTCTGGTTTTATAGAATTCAGTGTACTCTCATGTGATGCCCAATGGCCAGGCTGGATTGGTTAAATCAATGTTTGACCTTTATAACCTCACTTTGCTTACTTATGTGAACTAAGTTCTTGTTGGCTCACTATCCTCAATGTTTGAATTATAATGAGAAGAAACCCATAAATAGATTTTGGCAGATTAGGGTTCTACTTAGAGCACTCTAATTTACTCTAACAATATAAAATTCAAAGATGTATAAAGACAATTCAAAATCTAAAAAAATTGAAGAACATAATGGTGAACATCTTCCACTACAATTATTGGATAGCCACAATACTGAAATCATAATTCACCTCACATACTTACACAACAGGATAAGAGTTAAAGACTTTAAATCTGGTCTCCAGGCAAAAGTTAAATACACAGCTGGAATAAAGACATGGCAGATGTTTTATATGACAAAAGATTTCTGTTTCTGTCCATCCATTCCTGAGATTTCCATAGTCCTGCCAAGCAGCTGAGCCAGGCTTGCAACCTGATCTTTCTTACTGACCACTCTATCAACTCCATGGACCATTCCATAATTTGAAGCCTACCTTCTTGTTTTTTTCTGCTGAAGAAATTCATACATAGCCTGACGGTAGGTTTTGGGTCATTATCTAGTTTTAGGTTGAACCCCAGACCAACTAATTGTAGTACTGCATGAGGGTATTGCATGACCTTTTGGTTCAGGATGTTAGTTGCTGTGAATAAAAATAATAGGAAAACTTTGTGATGTTGCTGCTGCTGATTTCTTCACAACCACTGTAGTTACAAGCTTACCCCTATTCCAATGTGAATCAAGGGCTGTTATTGTCTGTGGTAGGCCAATTGGTGCTTCCTTTTGTCACTGAAATGTTGAAGGTCAATAACTGCTATTTTTTTTGCATCACTGAAATACACCCTTATGTTTAGCCAAACCATCATGGAATTTTCATATTAAGGGGAATTCACATGCAGTGATTGTCTCAACACCCAGTGGTATAATGAAGATCTAATATCCTGTGAAGCAAAACAACCCAGTTGCAGTAAACAATTTTTTTTACATGCATAGACATATTAGACCTAAACAAATTTCAACACAAATCCTATTAAAGTTCAGGAAAAAGTCTTTATAGTTTACTTTTCTGAAATACAGGTCATTATATGTATATCCAATGCAAAATATAGCTAGCACTTATACATATACCACAGCAAGAATCCTAAACCCAAAACTCACAAATGTTTCATGTCCCTGTTAATATGTAAGTAACTATTCCCTAAAGACCAGGAAAAACATATCTTATATAGATGTATTTTATTTCAATTTGAAGGGTTCAGTGTGCTACACTCCAGTGGGCTCACCATTTAAAAGTATTCATATAACACCAAGAGGATATAATCTTTATTTCTTTGTCTTAATTTTTCTTGATCATAACACATGGTCTGCTTATTTGTCATTTTTTTTTCAGTTCGAAAATGTTTATATTTCACACCGATTTGGTTGCTATGTATGTTCACTTCCAAGTATGGTTTTACTTCAATAGAGTTTTATGCTACTTTCTTTTCTCTGAAAATGTAATCAAAATACACTATAAAACAATTACAGGTACATTACTCTCTGTGGACGAGTGGCAACAATGTACCACTCGTTTAACTTGGGCTTGCTTAATCTATCCCTACTTGAAGCCAACTATAAAGTTTTCTCCCGTTGGTATTTAGTACCAGCTAGGGGGAAATGTCATGTGCTGACATAATGAGTTAATGAGGAGACCCACTAGTTTTCGGATGTAACGAAAGGGCTTATTTGCCCTTAAGGTAGATTGTCAACAAAGAAAACGGTTAAATTGTTATCGAGGTTATTGGGGGGTCGCTCAAAGAGATAAGGGGGATATAAATCTGATGTTTAATAGCACCGGACGGAATGTTGTGTGGCACATGTCATTTAATGTAACAAAATTTGTAAACATATGAAACTAAAAACGAATAAAAAAAATTTGAAAGAGGAAAACAATTATAGTAAAACATAAAACAAAGAACTTGACATTTTATAAACAAATACTACACAACTACGGTACATTGAGTCTTGCTCCAAAATACATTACTTTAACACAATTGCTGGGCATTTATTAATATGTAAGTAAATCCTCCCCAAAAGTTTGCAAAACAATTATTTTTAAGCCTTTAAAGTGTACTTGTGCCCCAACTATACACATGAAATGACATCCATATTTTTAACAAGCATCTTTTAAACAAGCCATCCCAGACCTCTCAAGCTGCTTTATAGTAAAGTTATTCTTTCTCAAAGATCACAACAAAGAATCTACAGCTGTTTTTAGTCCGTTTCTTACAGTTTGGAAGATCTGCTGGGTTTTTACATTAGAGGACAGGCAGACTGTCAAGGTCTGTTCTCATAGAAAAACACAGTCCCTGTGTTGTAAATGTTGTAAATAATTTTTTTCTCGATGCATATAAATACAGAGATAATTGAGGGTTTGCTTTAACCCCTTCATGACTGAGGCCTTTTTTTCATTTTTTGTACATGCAAAGGTCACCGGGAGTCTGTTTAAACAGACGTCGTCAGTCACGTAGGGGTTAAAGTACTTTAACTGTTTGTTTAGAATATGTAAATACTTTAGTTTGCAGACTGTACGTCGTCAGTCACGTAGGGGTTAAAGTACTTTAACTGTTTGTTTAGAATATGTAAATACTTTAGTTTGCATGGTCTGGGCACAGGTTTACTTTAACCACTTCAGTACCAGCATGTTTCAAGTGCATGCACTCCACATCAATCACCTATAACATCAAGTGTGCTGTGCTAACTCTCTAAGGTATTAACCCTTAGAGTGTGTATCAAGTGCTAAAAGGTATTAACCCTTACGCCTGGTTCACACCTAGGCGTATTGCATATGCGCGTCTGTCGCGCGGTTGTGGGCCATTTTGTAGCGTGTTAGGGACGGGCTGAAATACGCCAAGGTGTGAACCAGACCCATTGAATACAATGGGATTTAGATGTTTGAGCATTTTGTAGAGCGTTCGTCGAGCGTAGAACGCGCTACAAAACGTTCAGGTGTGAACGAGGCTTTAGAGTATGTATCAGGAGTATGCACTATGCATCAATCACCATCAAGTGTGCTCTGCTAAAAGGTATTAACCCTTGGAGTGTATATCAGGTGTATGCACTACGCATATATCATATATACCATCAAGAGTGCTGTGCTAAAAGGTATTAACCCTTAGAATATGTATTAGGTGTATGCACTGCACATCAATCACCTGTACCATCAGGTGAATATATGCAATGAATAACATGTTAGCAAAATGGTCTAAACAGTACAATTAGTAGTTCACAGATGAAAAAAATATAAAAATAAAATTATGAATGAATGAAAAAATATCCAATACAAAAAAGCGTCCAATATAAAAAGTGCCCATACAAGTGACAAAACTCTCTTCAAATCCTGTTTTCTTATCATTCCCAATTACAATATTCCATCATGTGTAATTTATGTAAAGATCCTCAATCACCAGAAAGTAGGACCCTTTTTTCAGGAAGGTCAGAACAGCATGTATGGTAATATCCTATGATCTTCCTCTTTCGTCCACTCCAATACTCCCATTCATCAACCGAAAAAGTCTGCAGCTCCCCAGTGTATTCCGACAAAAATTTAGAAGATCATTGTGTATTATAGTAAAAAAGCACTTTATTAAAAAAAAAAAAAAAATCACTCACAAGATTCCTCAAGAAAAATTGTTTAAATTCACAAAGTTGGACTCCCGTCTACCCTGACCTTGCACAATTCACACAGGGAGTTTTGTTATCCTAAAACCCAGATGATTATTGGATTTGTTGAGTACCAGCATATTACACCCCCTTCATAATCAGCCATTCTTCAGTTTTCAGTGCTGTGTAAGTTTGGCTGAGAATTCCTCCCTCATGCAACAATGTAACAAAATACATTTTATATAATTTTTTTGGAGACAAATAGAGCTTTCTTTTAGTGAAATTTAATAACCACCTTTTTTTAATAAATTACTATATAAAGTAAAAAAAAAAAAAAAAAGCCTGTTTCTCTTGCTTTCGTTTTATAAATGGTTGAAAATGGTAGTATTGAGAGGGCTAAAACATGGAGCTTGATAATACTGCACAAGATACAATAAAGGTACAGGTCACATACAGTGGGAGGATGAAGACAAAGGGGTTAATGTACAGATGTGAAGGATAAGGGAAATGAAGTGGTTAATACATACATCAGAGTAAATACAGAATGGAGCAAACATATATAGGAGAAGAGGGAGGGTGAAAGGGCTAACATATTTTTATTTTACCTTTTGTTTTGTTTTTATTTGCTCCTGCAGCTTGTTTTTACTCTAGTAAGTAATGAGTGGATGACTCATTAATTCTTTACTTTCTTTAATCTCTCCTGCCCCTGATGTAGGGCTTGGCAATGTAAACCTTGCCATGTGTTGGCTGTGATGACCAATCACAGGACACAGAGCCAGTCCGATAGGCTCTGTGGGGAATTTATCAAAGCAATTGCGACAGTTTTAGCCTCTTAGATCATTTTTTTTGGTGCAAATCTGTCTTTTAACATGTGCCCCTGTTTTGACCTGAGCTTGTGCTACTTTTCCAACTGCACGTGTTTTGCACCTGTTTTTATCTGCACTTGTTCTGGCTCTGTCTAAAACTGGAGCATCACCTAAGTAAACAATCACAACTTAAGAAGTCCCCATGACCACTTCTTCAAGAACCGACAGTTAGGCTTTTTGCCTGAAGTTACAAGTCTTCTTTCCTGAAGTCTATTAAACCTCATTTATGAACAACATTACACTAGCATCATAAATCTGGCGCAAAGTGCCTCAAATATATAATGTGCAAGTTCAAACACTTGCAATTGCAATGATAAATTTCCCCTGCTGTGTGTAAAGCTCTCAGCTGTCTAATGACAGCAGGCGCAGTGGCTGGCATGCATTCACGGGAGCACAAATAAGTATGTCCTCCCAGAACAATGCACCAGGCTGTTTAAATACAGTGGCCAGTCCACTAGTAGTTAAATATAATGGGGGGAATTTATAATAGCAATTGCGAGTGTTTGAACTTCAACTTAATATATTTGATGCACTTTGCGCTTTGTATCCACTGCTATTTTGTGAACACATCCAATTGATCGTCACCGATCCATCTATTGTTCACGTTGCTTCATTTACAGAACAAACCTTCATTCCAAACTTTCTCACCGCTTCGCATGCAGGTCCCCTGCTCGCCTGGCGGCCAGCTTCCTTGCCATTCTGCCACCTTCCTCACATGAGGAACGGAGTCATTCACTGACCACTCAACTCTTCCCATTCTGCCCACTTCACACAGCTCACTCCCCCCCCCTTCTTTTTTGGCCAATTCACACACCCTTCGTCTGCGAGTTGTGCACTGCAGCGGACTGACCGACGATCTGAACATTACCGGCCCCACATCCGTGTCTAGCCGGCTCAACGCTACAGCCTCCTCAGACATCCAACCCGAGGATCGGGAACCCTCCACGGGACGCCACTCACATCCTCCTCCAACCGATACCCCGTCACCGACTTCAACTCCACCTCAAGCTGGTCCATTGCTGCAGCCCTTACACACTGCTACGGCTCTCAGGGTCCGAGCACTGCCACCCATGTAGGTCCCAACACCACCCACGCTGCTAGCCCACACACTGCTCCACACAGGATCGGACAGACCTCCGCAACAAGGCTTTAAGATCACAATTTCAACACTTTCAGCCTCCCCACCTGAATTTCCACTGAATCCAACTTGAATGCTCCAAAGGGATCATCCAGCATCTTCTACAACATTGGCATCAGCACAACCCCACCACCGTTGATTACATCACTTCACTCCGAACCTCTTGGTGAGTCTCTACATTGTTATATTTCCCTACACTTTGCTAGAGGTTCATTTGTATCCATTTCTCTTCCCCCTCAACTTGGATTACATCAACACCATCCCGAAGGATCCACCAAAAACTACTGTCAAGATTGGCAGAAGATTCCATTCCATGGACCAGATGGTGGAGACTCCTACCAGAAAAAATGCCATATTTTCCTCATGGCCCACTGGTGCCCACCCACCAGTTCTCCATTATTTCAATATTTAATTAAATTTCACTCTTTGGTTTTCGGTTGTGGCGCTTCCCTTGTCCTTTTGTCTTTTTAGCTACATACGTCAGACACCAAGGTCCGTACAAACAAGAAGCCATTCCACAACTTTCCACTAAAATTAATGTTAATGGTGATCGTAGCACAGGATGGATGCATAAATAGCCGCTGATAAAAAGTAAACTACTGAAGAAGGGGCCAGCATCTTTTATGTCCTTGTGGCCCCACCACAGAACCTAGGGGGAGGGGGAAACCAGAAAGTCTCCCTTTCCATGGTTAGATCCTTGCTCGCCCCAGGATTCCTCAGCAGGTGAGAGCTCAGTTGAAACTTATAATAAGAATAATGTATAAATGCTTGGAAAATATTAAAGATGAATATGATTATGAAATTAATGTGTAAAAAATTGATTGTATGTTTTGTACTAGATATTTTGCCTTATGTCCCTTGAGAAAGCTGACTTGCAAAATGCGTCAGGTTCAAAGTAATACATGCTACAATGAGAAAGTGGAAATTTTAAAACGACATCTATATAAATGGACTGCACAATAAGAATTATAAGTATAATGTTGTAATGCAAATAGAAAAATGTTTGTAGTTGTGTGGCAGTAGAAGGCAGTATCTATGGAGAATTTATCTGCAAAGATTGCTTTTTATGTAAAATTGTTTTTAAAATTGGAATAAACTGATGTTAAATTGTATCAATGATTCAAGTCTGATGCCTCTTAAAACCCCATAATATTTAATATATTGTGAAAGCACATTAATGTGTATATGTTTCACAGAAAAAGGAAGGAATACTATACAGACTCCATAAACAGTATTAAAACACTTGACATGGGCCATATTTTCAACAGGAGGGGCAACAGTCAACTTTTAATCCCCAAATAATAAACATTAGCGTGTTTTAGTTTGACAGAGAAAAGTCAGCAAAACTTTGCTCTAACTCCATGTACAATTTATAAGCTGAGAATCAAAAGGGTGAGACCAGAAAGATTTTAATTAAGAAATCACAATTAGAGTGCACTGTTTCAGGGAGACAATAGCCACAAATATTTTTGACTGCTGGAGCAGTGGAATAGGTCACAAACTAGGAGACACAGAGCATAATTTACCCTGCAGCAAATACTACACATCTTGCAGTTGAAGTCCACCTTCAGAAACATTATATACGGCACCTTTACAGTGCCTGATCACCACAATAGTCCAGAAACTACAGAGGCACAGCACAGAATTGACGCTGCTAAAAAAAATTACAAATTTGGCAGCTGTGGAAAAATGATGTGTGGCACAATTATAGTATCAGAGCTCGGAAAAGGCCAGCTGATGTGGCAGGAGATAGTAATAGTCACATGCCTGTAGAAGTGGAAAGAGTTGGTAATGTTTGTAATTGGGGCAGGGTAATGGTGGCAGACCAGTAGCAGTGGCAAGGTTGGTAACAGTGGCAGGATATTGTAATGGTGGATGGGCAGCAGCAGTGGCAGCACATGGTATTGATGTAAAGTATAATTTTTGTAGGGCCAAATTTGAAGGAAAGATGTATTCATTGGCACCAAATGCTTGTGTTTTCTACTCATTGCTTCATTGCTAATCCATTGTTGGATAATTTTTATGAATGTTAGCAAGTCAACTATGTCAAGGCATTGCCATATTTATCTCTCCATCACAAAACTACACACTGCACTGAATTACCTTTCTGAAAGAACACTGGCTGCAGGGCAAGCAAACAGTTCCATCTTGTACTGAGCAAGCTTCAGCTACTGATTTGGCCTGGATAATTAAAGGGGTCCTCGGTTTGTAGGTTGTCTGCATCTGCCCTAGATTCCAGGTAATCTGAGATTGTATGGTTTAGGTTCTGTTTGTAACTGCTGCCAGCAGCCAGGTCTGCCCACTGTGGTTTGAAAAATGACTTAAAAGCACAGCTGAGGCAAACACTGCTCCTCCTTACAGCTACCTGAGGATGGGAGGCATGTGGTGTATTTTTTGCTCCCTTTGGGATGACAGTGTGAGATCTGCCTTTTTCCCCCTGTATCATGGATCTCCTAGGGTCCTTGTACAAGCATTCAGCATGAATGAGCCAAATTGCCTGCAGTAGAGGATACCAAGTCCTCAGTGTCACTGAGGATAAGTATCCTGAACAATCTCACTCCACCTATGTACAACTCCAAAGGTTTGGGAGAAGTTAAACGTAACCCTGGAAGCCTGTCCCCATGTCCTCCTGCTCACGGCTAGTACCCCAACCCTCGTCTCCCTAATAAACCTCTTCTGCCATCCTCTCTCATTCCTGGCCTGATGTTAAAGGTGCTTGCTCTGGCACTGTTATCCCTCTACTTGTGCACTTAGTGAGTTACAAACCTAGTACAAGCATGCACATATCATGACGTAGCAAAGAAAAATAAAGATGGATCAAGTGCCTTTATAAACAAGTCAGCAAAGCAGTTCCTATATTTTTAACCTATCAGGTTCCATTTAAATTGTAAGGATAAATTAAGAGATCAGATGTCTGAAATGAGTCCAGAGAGACTAGTTTAGAATAAATTTGTCAGTTTTGTCCATCGCGATGGCTCTGGCATCTTCCATTCTCCAAACCATATCAATTTGAGCCTTCCACTCAGTAAGGGAAGTAGTTAATTTATTGTTTAACAACTCTGCTCTTCATATAGATTTGCATTAATTGTTCTTTCACCTCCCCCCCCCCTTTTTTTTCCTCTCCCCCTGGAGTGCATGCTCCCTTTATTCTACCACCTATTCACAATTCTCTCATATATTGTACTTGTTTATTTTTCCTTTCTTCTCTTATTGGAGAGCATACTAGAAAAGATGTTACTACCTTATGCTGTTCGGTTTTCGGAATGCTATCCTCCTAATGGTTTAATTGTATCATTCTTAAGTATTGCACTCTTTTCACTAATATACCTACTGTATGTTTGTGATTTCATGGACCTCCTCTACCCTACTACCCCCCCAATATATGGATCCACCTTTTTGAACAACATGTGGATTTATTGTTCTTCATTATTTCTATGCAATTCTTTTAGAAAATGTTACAAAGATGTTTATCCTCAGGTCTTGTATTTTCTTTGATAAAAAAAGTAATTAAATTGTATGGATATTTGGTATGTGATAGTAACATGTTTGGGATATTGCCATAATATATACGGTATAATGTATGTTTTTAATCTAAAATTGTCATGTCCTACATCAGAGATGGGTTGCGTCTGTGATTAAATTTGTCCATTTTGATATAAACCTTTCAATTTTTAGGTTCCTTTTAAACAATCTGTATTTTGCTTATGTTCCTTATGTGTATAGTGATGTTTCCTTTTCTGGTTGTGAATAATTAGCTCATGAGTGTTGTAATAACCAAATTCATTGATTCAAGTATTATGTACCTTAGGTCAAATATCCAACGAGTGGATTACATCCCATACTGAAAGCATTCACATGTGATGTCTGCATCTCATAATATGATTCAGCACCTTGTCTTGTTTATTACAATTTCTTCTACAATACTGCCATCTACTGCCAAATGTATGTTTTGCTGGGAAACGTTCAGCCTTGTCAAAAAGTATTTATTATTTACTGTAAATGTACAATGTGAAATGGCACAAATCATGCACACGATGTGTAATGTTGATTTATGTGAACCATATACAGTATATCTCCACATAATCAGTCATGACACCATACAAAAAAAAAAAACTCAGTGACATTAACTTCTTATTTATTTGTATATTTTACTAATGAAGAGAAGACAGGCAGCAGACTGGACATCTTCTCTCAGAGAATTTCCACTTATATTTTATTAATACAGCAGGGCCAACTTGCTGCAGCTCAACACTGAGCAAAAACATGCGGCCAGAGAGGGTGACAGTACTCTTTTAGTATAAAATCTCTTAACTACATAATGAACATTTATTCTATTTTTGAATTATGGCTGTGGAGAATTATGACTGGGCACTGTCATCTTATCAATAAACAACCGTGCCCCACAACTTTCTGAGATAAGAACCAGCCAACGATCAACCCTGCCACACCCTCCGTTATGTGGACTATGATGAACGAAGAGATAAAATATGATTGGTAACAAAATTTACATTAGTACCTTATTAGCAGAGGTGGGAACTTCCCGGAATTGACCTGACAAGACCGGTATTTGTGATCCAGTTATTGGAATGTTTACACCTCTGGAATCTCATTCATTCCAGAGATGTAAGCATAAGCAAAGCACAGCGTGTGTGGGATGAGGACTGGGAGGGAGTTGAAGAAATGGAAGGGAGGAGGAGCAGTTGGTGGGAGGAGGCGGAGCAGTGGGCAAAAGGAGGAGGACAAAGTGGACCCCTAATGCAGTTGGATGTTGCTGTTGCCAACAGGAGACCAGCCATGCCCCCAGAGGTGTAAGTGTTTGTATGTATGTGTTTGTATGTGTGTATTGATGTATGTATATGTAGTCAGTGTCACTGGAATGGGGTGTGCACCTGGCTTATCCACCATTTCATTGACACTGACAATGCACCTGGCTTCAACCTACAGGCGCTGATAGATTCATTGGAATTCTAGATAGTTGAGAGCCAGGTGCACACACCATACAGTGATTGTAGATGGCAACCAGGTGCTCATACCTTTCCAGAGATACTGACAGTACACCTGGCTGCCACCTACATGCACTGTCAGTGTCACTAAAATAGTGTGGGCACCTGACTCTCACCTATCCACCATTCCAGTGACTGACAGTGTATCTGTCTGCCACCTACAGGCACGGTCAGTGTCACTAAAATGCTGTGTGCACCTGGCTCCCACCTATCAACCTTTCCAGTGACTGCAAGTGCATCTGACTGCCACCTACAGGCACTGTCGGTGTCACTGGAATGGTGCATATGTGGGAGCCTTGTGCACACAGCGTTTCAATGGCAATGACAGTGCATGTGGGTGGCAGGCAGGTGCACACACCTTTTTAAAGACAGTACCAGTGCACCTGGCTGCCACTTACAAGCACTGTCGTTGTCACTGAAATGCTGTGTGCAGCCGGCTGCACAATTTGGACACACCCACCATAGCCCACCCACCATTAGTCTCAGGAATTACAATTTGAGAAATATCCCAGTTATACTTATTAGGTTTATTCTCTATTGCCTCAAAGAACCCTCCATCTACGTGGGGCAGAACTCCTTGTGAACACTTCTGTGTACAGCCATCTTGTTTATGTTGGCAGCTGCACCATGCAGACTGTGCACCTATAAGCTCTTGCATGTGCAGAGTAGATCAGATTAGAGACTTAATTTACCATGGTAACTCCTCCGAATGTTATCATGGTAAGTACACTCTTCACAGTGTAAGTAAGTTCACACCAGCCGCAGTGCGTTCTGGTGCCGGAACGCACTGGATCACATCCCAGCCAGCTCACTGCGTTCTGGGGCGGGAGGGGGTGTGGCGGTGGATTGAAGTCAATGGCACTACAGCCATGCCCCCCGGCCGCAGTGAGATCTACCGCAATGTAACGTGTGGCACATCAATGCCTGCATTCTGGTCTGGTGTGACCATAATTTTTTTTTCTGATCGCACTGGAACGCAGGCTTTAATGTGCCACGCGTTTCGATGCACCGAATTGTGTCAGAACGCACTGGGGCTGGTGTGTACTAGCCATAAACAAAATAATGCATGTTGTTGGATGTAATTTTTGGAGCAGACAAAACTGAACAGACCATATGATAATATTTGTATGGCCCTGGACTCAGCCTAACAAAAATCTACAAACAATGCCCAAAGTGTGCTGTTCATAAATGTCCAGAATACTATCCCTCTAAAAATACTATGGGAGAGCCATTTTAATTAGTGACTTTTTTTATCTAATAGGATGCTTCATCTGGACACAAATATGCACTGTTGCATATGCAACAGTCCAGATATTCCTGTATATGCAAGGGAAGAAAATGGATCCAGGCAACGAAAACTCCTTTGCAACTTGCTGTATTCTTTGGTGTTTACATGGGAAACTCTGAGAAACCTCAGATGGACTTCCATCTAACACCTGAGGTTATCTAGGAGCAGAATAATCGGTGGTTGATTGAACCACCAAATGGACAGGAACAAAACTTTGATAATGAAGTGCCTACTTCGGCGGAGCTGCAGGTAGAAGTGCACAATAGTGCAAGACCTCTGTCAAGTTGACTCCAAGATTATGCATTGTAACAGTTTAAGACATTATTAGCGGTGGTAGTGAAAGTGTGGCTGGCTTTTAAATGTTAAATAATATCTGTTTTTTCGCTGTCCCACCTGCAGGCCTGAGACCTGCACATCGGCTGTTTACAGTGATGACAGGAGAGATCAGCATTCTCCCACTGCTGATCTCTTGTCCTCTCCCTCTAAAGGTGGAAGTGATGTGTGTTACATCACTTCCACCTTTAGCTGTCATTTCTCTGGTTGCTATAGCCAGAGAAGAAGCTGGTGAAGCAGATCTCTGCTTCATCAGCTTCTTTGGGGGTCCCTAGGTGACATAAGGGGTCTTAGAGACCCATAATGTCTCAGTAAAGAGGACCTGTCATTGTATAATGGTTATCACATAGGGGACTGTTAGATCTTTGTGATAGCAATAAAGTTAAGTGTAAAAAAACTAAAACTAAAAATTACATATAAAAAAAGTAGAAAAACACAAAAAAAGTTAAGTCCCCCGTCCCTGCATGCACGAACATGCAACGTAAATACGTGTTGGGTGCACCTACGTATGAAAACAAAGATTACGCCATATATGTCACAGATCTCCGCGAACGTCACAGTGTGAGCAATAATTCTAGGGCCATCGGTCACTGATAACACTAAAATGATGAGCGGTAAAAGCTTTTAAAGCCTCACCTATGGCCAATTTTAGATATGGTAGTTTTTTTCGATTTTGCGGGTGCGCGCAATTTTAAAGCGTGTTTGGTGTCTATATATACAATATTTTCCTCCCACATGCATGGTCACTTGGCCTAGTCGCATATCTAGTCACATGTGCCAGAAATCAGGAAGTAAAAGGAGAACTAGTAATCTGCCCTTAGTAAACATGGCCACTGTCAGAAGACTTGGGAAGAAAAGAGAAATAAGGTATGCAAAGAATACAAAGCCGGCAATTATCTAGAAGTATTTGTAGATTGTAATTACTAAACATTTCTAAAGGTGTGTTTGTATTTAAAAGACATGGGTAAAGGTCTGCTTTAAGCAGCTGATAGATTGAGGGATAGGGATATGATTGGGACTTTGTTCATTTTTATTTAGTTATTCATACTCCCGTGATGAACTACAATCTCACTACCAGCAACCGGATCTCATATAAGTTACAGTTGCAAGAAGTTGATACTGTGATTGACACCATTTCATACTGAAGTAATTTACCTCATCATTGTGCTAAGATAACTTATTTTTTTTTTTTTGCTCTATGTTGATTTTTGCGAGAAAGTGACTGTCATTACATTAGTGTTAGTCGCTGCTGTCAGAATAAACTTCTATACAATACTATTTTCTTTTTAAGATGAATAAAGGAAAATAAAAGATCTGTTTAATTCCAAAATGGCTACCACAATTTAAGGGGTGGCTACAGAAAAGGTGCACACACACATGGCAGCCTGCAGAGTGTGTTACATCAGAGGGAGAAATGTTCTGCATGGTAGTCCGGGAAGGAGAAGTTTGGATGGTGTTGTAGAGAAAGCATAGGGGAAGTTGACAAACTGCATAGGGATTATGGTCAGTTCGAAACTATTTAATTCTGATTGCTAGCTCTTCACTGCCTTTTTTTGCTGCAAGCGCATAACTGATTGGATCACTATTTGCCTGTATCACACATGTGGGAGGAAGCCGATGGGTCCAGAAATTTCCCAGGCGAGGCGTCTGTGGTCAAATAACACATAATAAAACCAAAAGAAATATAAATCATTTATTTTGTTATTCCTATTATGTGTTAAGTTATGTGGCCCCAGGCACCTCGCCTGTGAATTTTCTTGACCCACGGGCTTCACCACACATGGGCAATACAGGCAAATAGCCTGTGAAAATTCGGGACCTATTCAGCTGTTTAAGGCAGCTGATGTAATGTTTACTGTGCCTATGAGCTTGCACGTTCAGCCAAGCAATCACCCTCCCGCCCCCGACGCCCAGCCGATGCCCCCCTGATGTCCCCAGAAGTGACACGTGGGTCCAGATTTGTCACGGGTCCAGGATTCTACCAGAAGACCGGAATACATAATGGAGGCAGTCCGGCAGGGGTAATGGTACGGAACCATCAAAAGTGGGTGTGAAAGTGATTGGCGGCTTTACAGATTCCCATACCACTTTTAGTCAGCTGAAGAACTTTAAATGCACTCCCAGTGCTATATAAGTATATTTAAAGGCTCGTGCTGCTTTCATACATTGGTGCCATCAAAGGGAATGGATAGCCCATGCTATGATGCTTTTGGATATGTGTGTAAAGGTGATAAATTATATTAACAATGAGTGTTTGAATTTTTTTTTTTTTTATTTACACATTGTTTTTATGCATCTCTTGTAAAGATGTTGTTACATGATCCAGTATATTTATTCAATACATACACTGCTCTGCTTCCTGCTTTGCATTGCTGCACAATGACACCTCTTTTCACAAGGCAGAACTAAAAATCAGCAGACTTTTTGAAAACAATGAACTCCTAGTGTGGGTAATATCTTAACAATTGTTAGAGACTGTCACTTTCAGATAACAAAAATTTGCTTTAAGAGTGCAGGCAGATGTGCCTGAACATTCTGTACCTGCTGCTGCTTTCATTACTCTCGCTCTGCCTAAAATCTAGCCCACCCTGACAGGCATAGCTTCATTATGTTTCAGGTCCCTCTCAGTCCCTCTCATTCCTATTGACCTATCACTATGACAGAATGGGGTTGATTTACTAACCTTATAAACACACCACGAACATGTATACACCTCTGTAGTGTGTTCCCTCCCAGCATGATCTATGGGTGGAATCTAAACACCTTTGTAGTGTGTACACACCCAGCAGGTGTGTTGTGCAAAGCCAAGCATGAAATGCAAGGTTATGTTGTGTAAATTAGCTCTATGTTGTGTTGCTTGCGTTGATGAATGCAGGAATGTAAATGCATGAGCTAACCATTTTTGTCTAAACTGTGAAGCAGCATTATATATGCATCATGTGCATGATTTTTCCATATATGGCATTAGTGGAAATATGCTTTTAGAGACTTTTTGGTTGATAAATACGTTTTGCTGTGTGAAAATCACACGCACCTGGTGCGTGCGTGTGTTTAGGTTAGTAAATCATCCCCAATGCCTCACTTGTCTATTGGAATGTACAGGAAGAGGCAGGCAAGGCACAGCACTATCAGAAAGTGCCAAATCTGTTAGACATTTCTAGGTACATGCACTTTATATTACCATCTTCTTTGTTTTCTCTGACAGAGCCTCTTTCTGCAAAAAATATAAATAAGATTGACTAAAATATAGAGTTCCCTCTAGTGGTGGTTTACAAATGTCTGAGTTTAATACAATAACACAGATATGGAAAAGCAAACTTTTTAAAATGTGAACGTCACATAAAAATGACTTTAGATTAGAGAAGAACGCCATGAAAATGTTTTATTAACCCTTGCAGTGGGCTTATCCCACCACTGAAAGGATTAACTGCTCGTTTTTTTCTAGGTTAAAAAAAAAGTTATACTCAACCCAAGCTTGGAGCTTAGATCGGTCCTTCCAACCTCTCTCCTCGGTAGTGGTCTAAAGTCCTGTAAATCACATCTATACAGAGTGTATAGATGTGATGACGCTAAAAAGATTCCAATGGTACAGGGTACAGAGTATAACTTTGGATTTTAGCACCTACACAGAAATGAGCACTTAGCCCTTGCAGTGCGGAGGTAGCCCCACTGCAAGAGTTGAGAAAACGTTTTCCTGGAGTTCTTCTTTAAACCCTTCAATAATAGTGCATAATAGATTCTCACTGGAAAAACACTTTTCAATCTCTACAGCAAATCTGTACTGAGAGAAATATGAAACTGGTGAAACTTCCTCTCCTACTGATAATGTTAGTTGCCTGGTTGTGGTGTTGATTCATTGGCTTTAACATTTTCAGAGGGAGTACTGACCTAGACAAGCTATGCACATCAGGAGTTCTGTAAGTTTGTTCTAGGCTGGGGACTTATCAATTATTGACAGCAGTTATAGACAGACAGCAATAGCATCCCCTGTGTTTCTCTCCCTGCAGGATTGCTTTATGCATGTGCTTCGGCTTGGCTGAGCCATTCATCTGCTTCCGGGTGCTGTACGGGCTATTGTGAAAATGCCAGCATCTGAGAGCTTTTCCTGCCCTCTCTGTTTCTCCTTAGAGCCACGCTGCTCTCCCCCGCCTGTATGGGCTGAGGCAGCAGAGATCCAAGGAGAAAATGACCGCTAAAGACAGTGGGGGGCAGAGGAGGGAGCGCTGCCTGCTGTCAGGATGGCCGAGCGTGAGGAGAGAGGAACCGCAGCTGTCATCAGGATGGGTGAGTGGGGAGGAGAGCCGAGCCGCTGTCATCCTGTCAGTTTCAGGATGAGAGTGGCTCTGTGCGTGACCGAGTGAAGGATCGGTAAATATGTGTGATATTTACTGATCCCTCCTGTGCAGAACAAACACTGGAATGATAACTGATCACTCCAATTTTTGCAAACAAGTGTGGGCACGTAGTACTATGTGTACCCAGTAATGAATGAACAGGAAGTGATTTACATCACTTCCTGCTCATTCATGAGTTTCTGAATGGGTAGAAGCAGCTCAGTACAGAGACTTCTACCCATTTATAACTGGTTGATAGTAAATATTTACAATCTCCAGTTTGTGAATGAATGGGAAGCCTCTGTACTGAAAGCTTTCAATTCATTAAAAAAAGGGCTCTGTGTCCTCAATTTCTTTTTCTATTTCAAAAGGGAAATTTCTGGGGTCTGTTAAGACCCCTGATATTTCCCCAAAGCCCCCCAACAGTAAAAAAATAAAATATTAATAAAAAAAAATTAAAAATAAAATAAAACACAACCCCCCAGCACACATATATTATACACGTCCAACTGTGTGCACCATGGTATGGTGTACGCCATGCAAATGCGCTGTGGTGTGTTGATAGAACACATCACAGTGCTTGATTTTTTCAAAATAACGTTATTTCAACTGTGTGGCGCATGGCAAAGCATTGTGACACATTGATATGATGTGTTGTGATTAGATGTATGCCTGCATCATTTTATCACAACACACACAAACACAGCGCATCATTTTTTTTTACTGTTTCGCAAAAAGGCGCAATTTAAAATGTACAAACATTTGTTATTTATTATCTCAATTAAGTTTTAGATTTAGTCGGAAAAGTATTTTTTTGTGTGCACTGATTGCACTGCACTGATTTTAGTGTGCTTTTATAAATTTAATTGTGTATTTACTGTATATCGGTTTAGTATGGATTTGATAAACATTTGCACAATTATTGCAGGACCTACAAAATTAGTAGCACCATCTTTTTATTCTACCGGACCTGTGCTTTCAGAAAATGTATGGTTTGGGGGGAGGGGGTCTTTTACAAACTCTAAACGCTGCAGTTGAAAATAAGGTGAAAAATTGCAAAAATGGTATGGCCAGCTGAGGTTAAAAGCGTTCCGCAAGGCTTGGCAGCGAAAGGGTTAAAGCCTATTTCTAGGATACATTTCACTGCTTGTCCACCCCCCTCCTATGCCCCACTATCTGATTGCTGGATGCAAAAAAATCCCAATATAAAAGCCCATGTTTACTTACCTTAAGCCAAGGTCATGTGATGCCCAAAGGCTTCTCCGCTTCTGTTTACTTCCTGCTTGGGTCCTTCTTTGAGTGTCCACGTCAGCACTTCACCAGAGATACTGGTGATCTCAGGCAACATTGGACCACTAAATTCATAATTCCCCCACCCAAAAATGGCAGGCAAGAGAGACCTCGAGGGGATCTTAGAAGAGTATATCTGAATTCACAAGGTAAGGGGACACAATAGTCTATCAGAATGGGTTAGAGGTGGTTGGGAAAAAAATATTGTTTGACTGGAGTTGGGCTTTAAGCAGTGCCCTAAACAGATAAATACTTTTTTTTTTTTTTTGGTCTATGTAATAGGCTTTGTTTCCTGGCTCAAATATAGATATTATATTAGAGATGAGAAATTTGCTGTGGTTCACCATTTCTTTTGTTCTATTGTTTTTCAGCAATGGACTCAACATGAAAGCACTGGGGTGACTGTTTACGCTGGAAAACTAAAACCTGAGGATTAGTAATGAAGCTTGAATTGGCACAAGGTGATTTGCTATTACCGTATACTCCTTCCAGTTTTATGAACTCACGGCTTGCTGTAATGTGATCGACCATGTTGCCTTATTTTGTATGTGCTACAAAAATGTAATTGATGTTTTTAGCACATGAAGTAAAAAAGGCAAATTAAAAGAACAGCAGGTGTTTTATCCCAATTCCATTGGATATTGCTAACTGATAAACTTTCCCTCTGATTTTTCAAAGCTTTCTATTAAATTTGTGTTTGCCATTTTGGTAAACTAAATGGTGTTATTAACAGCAATATGCTTGTTTTTTCCTAACATAAATATGAAAATAATGCTGCTCTTGTTTGTGCATTATACATGCACTTTGTGTCACACGTTGACACAATGGCTGGTGGCCTCAATTGTGCCTTATGCAGTTAAGCAATGATGCTTTGTCAATGACCTGCCCTAGCCTGTATGAGTTTTTTTTTATATCATTCAGTCCACCATGAAGGGTTCTCTTGAAACAAAAAGACGCCCTAAAGGAAAAAGAGAAAAATACGGAGGTAGCCATTGCTGATCTCCTTTTGAATTGCTGTTTACTGAGCTGTCCCTGACTTCAGTACTTTGGGATTCACTAACTCAGAACAAGCATGCAGCCAGTAAAGTCAGAACTGATTTGCGCTCATTTTCCAGGCCAATGACTCAAAAAAATTGAGAATCAACATTATAGACACATGCATTAGCATTTCAACAGAGGTCAGCAATGGCAGTGTCTATATTTCTGTTAGTGTGGGTATAGTCACCTCAGAGACATTTGTTATGCTATCTGTTGTGTAGGTATGCAGCAGAACTGTAACACTTTGCAAAATTGGCGGTTTCATCAGTAGTCTAGAAGCAATTATTTGCTACTTCACACAGACTGTTTACTGCCATTAGAGTCACTGAGTTAATATATCAAAACTGGAGCAAACAGAATCTGGGGCAGTTGCTCACAGTAACCAATCAGCTTCTATCTTCAATTTGTTCAGTTAAAGGAGAACTATGGGGTTAGGGCTTTTCCCCATAGTTCTCCTTAGGGTAACGGGAGGACACAAACTAGCGTCTTCCTGTCACCCTAAGCTCAGTATACCGCAAGCTGTAGCTCGCGGTATACTGAGGCGCCGCTGCTGAAGCGGATCCCGACATTTATATCTGGATCCACCCAGCTGCGTGACTGACAGCTGGCTCTGCCTATCTAGAGGCAGAGCCAGCTGTACCCGCCACTCCCTGTCTTTTCCGCCAGTCAGTGCTGGAGGATCGGAGCGGGGAGGGGGGAATCCAGCCCCTCCCCTGCTACGACAGAGAGCTGTGACATGATCGAGAAGTGAGTGAATGCCGGTATGTGTTCCCGATCTACTGAGCCGACCTGTGACAGTCTCATTGTCAAAGGTCGGCTAGAACTATGAGGTGAGTGAAAAGCACTCACCTCATAGTTATCCTTTAAGCTTTGGAACTAGAAATTGAAGCTGCTTGCTTTCAATGCACAGCTGCTCCAGATTTTGTCTGCTCAAGTTTTGATAAATTTCCTTCACTCTGTCTCTAATACCTCACCAGCAATATAGCTCAATGGAATTCAGGCTGCTCTGAAATGGCCACCACAATTTACCTCTGTGGGATAGTTACAGAAAGTGAGACACATGTGCCAGCTTGCGTGGTGTGTGTCATTAGAAGTGGAATGTTCTACAATTTAGGCTGGGAATGAGGAATTTGGGGAAAGAAGATTATGGAACAGGGTAAGAGTGACTTCAGGGACACATCCTGTAACTTCTTCAGTCAGATTCCTATTTGTTCAGCGCCTAGAGGACAGCACAGAGAGGCTGCCTAAGAAGAGTTAAGAGAGCTAACTGCTATATTGTTAGTGGCACATGGTCCCTTGAAGTCCCTTGTACTGCAATGACTGTTTCTAAGGTTTCTAGAATCACATTACTTTACTGTCACACAGAACTGTTATATTTACAGTTACCTGTTCATCTCATCAGGAGATAGTGTGATAGACTGTATTGTATAGTCAAGGAAAGACTCTTCAGCTACATACAGAGTGTAATGATTCCAGGGATGTGAGCCCACAAGCTAGCCAGTGGCACGGGATCCCCCAGGGCATGGGGCCTAAAGGTCATCCAGTGTTCCACCTGGGACACCCTCTCAGGAAGTTTGGACGTAGCTGAGAGCTGATCCCGGGTCACAACCCCTAGGTTCACCCTGTTCACATTTCCCCATAGTTCTCCTTAGGGTAACGGGAGGACACAAACTAGCGTCTTCCTGTCACCCTAAGCTCAGTATACCGCAAGCTGTAGCTCGCGGTATACTGAGGCGCCGCTGCTGAAGCGGATCCCGACATTTATATCTGGATCCACCCAGCTGCGTGACTGACAGCTGGCTCTGCCTATCTAGAGGCAGAGCCAGCTGTACCCGCCACTCCCTGTCTTTTCCGCCAGTCAGTGCTGGAGGATCGGAGCGGGGAGGGGGGAATCCAGCCCCTCCCCTGCTACGACAGAGAGCTGTGACATGATCGAGAAGTGAGTGAATGCCGGTATGTGTTCCCGATCTACTGAGCCGACCTGTGACAGTCTCATTGTCAAAGGTCGGCTAGAACTATGAGGTGAGTGAAAAGCACTCACCTCATAGTTATCCTTTAAGCTTTGGAACTAGAAATTGAAGCTGCTTGCTTTCAATGCACAGCTGCTCCAGATTTTGTCTGCTCAAGTTTTGATAAATTTCCTTCACTCTGTCTCTAATACCTCACCAGCAATATAGCTCAATGGAATTCAGGCTGCTCTGAAATGGCCACCACAATTTACCTCTGTGGGATAGTTACAGAAAGTGAGACACATGTGCCAGCTTGCGTGGTGTGTGTCATTAGAAGTGGAATGTTCTACAATTTAGGCTGGGAATGAGGAATTTGGGGAAAGAAGATTATGGAACAGGGTAAGAGTGACTTCAGGGACACATCCTGTAACTTCTTCAGTCAGATTCCTATTTGTTCAGCGCCTAGAGGACAGCACAGAGAGGCTGCCTAAGAAGAGTTAAGAGAGCTAACTGCTATATTGTTAGTGGCACATGGTCCCTTGAAGTCCCTTGTACTGCAATGACTGTTTCTAAGGTTTCTAGAATCACATTACTTTACTGTCACACAGAACTGTTATATTTACAGTTACCTGTTCATCTCATCAGGAGATAGTGTGATAGACTGTATTGTATAGTCAAGGAAAGACTCTTCAGCTACATACAGAGTGTAATGATTCCAGGGATGTGAGCCCACAAGCTAGCCAGTGGCACGGGATCCCCCAGGGCATGGGGCCTAAAGGTCATCCAGTGTTCCACCTGGGACACCCTCTCAGGAAGTTTGGACGTAGCTGAGAGCTGATCCCGGGTCACAACCCCTAGGTTCACCCTGTTCACGTGCGTAGAGTACCCGTATGCAATAGAGACAGAGAAAATGATTGTGTTGAGTCAGGGCAGGCAAGGCGCCATGGCAGCAGAGAAAGTGGAAATCTGGCCGCAGAAAGACGTAATCGGGAGAACAATGCCGAGTTGGTACACTAGAGATCAGTCCATGGAAAATCAGGTCAGAAACAAAGGCAAAAATGAGAGCTCAGAGACAACAAGAGTGATGCTCAAGCAAAGTAAGCCGGTCTGAGCAGGATTTATATAGGGCAAGGGATAGGAGGCTGAACAGGATGTAGCAGGAAGCAAGGTATATTAAACATCAGGTGAAGTGGGCATAGCTGCTAGCTCTGTGCAGCAAGAGCAGAGAACATGCTTGTAGAACCACAGGTGCCAGCAGACCCACAGTAGCAAAGAGGTAAAATAAATCCCAGCCTGTAGAAACACAGGTAGCAGATCAGGTCTGCTTCACAGTATTGTCTGCCAGATAAAGTGAACTGGAAGTCTCTGGAAAGAGACTTCCTTTAAGGAGAATTTTCTTAAAGGGACCGTGTAGTATTTTAAACAGACATAACATTGATTACCACTATTGCTTCAGAGAGGAATTTGTTTATTGTGCACTTGTTCAGGAAGCTCACCAATGGAAACGTTTGGGACTACTATTTTAGTTAGCTAAAATAGAGAGGTTAAAGGGAACTGGTATAACACATTTGTGGATGTGCTAATGCCAATACTATGATTCCACTTTTGATTATTGAACTTGTTGCTCTGTTTGAAGTAACCATTTGTCTAATTTTTAGCATGAAGTCACTGCTAAATAAAGTTGCATGTTATTTATCATTGCCTGTGTCACTGTGTCATAGGATTTTAACATTGCCACCAGATTTAGGTAAGAGTTGTACCCACATACTTATCAAAGCCTACACCTAAGGGTGCACTACATGGGTTTCTGTTAAATGTCTTCATGATAGGGCAGTAGATGTTTTTTAAACATGGACATGTTTTAACCATCTCACATCCGCCTGTTGTAATTACAACGGCCAGACTGTGGCTTCTTGGATGCGGGTGGGCGTTTTTAAATGTCCATGCCCACCCTGCTTATGCATGACGCTAGGCACTGCACACAAAATCTGCTTGAATTGTAAACAGCCAGTAATGGCTGTTTACATACAAATGTTCAGGTGGCTGTAGAGAATTATGCGGTGGCTGTATTATGCATGTGGGTGTGCACCCCCGGCCCATCACGTGCTCTGCTGTGGGGGGGGACACCAGTTTCATGACAGAATAAATGCCAGTCAAAATACTGCAGCGGTGAATACTCAAAAAGGGCCTGGACAGGAAAGGGGTGTAAACACCCCGGTCAGCAAGTGGTTAAAAAGAAATTAAATGAAAGTAGGCCATAAAAAAAGTACTTTGGGTTCACAACAAGCTTATTCTTCATCCCTCCTGGGGGTCTTTTGAATTCCTGCAGGCCGCTACCTTAACTTTCACGTGGTTGCTGTGGTTCCATATGAGGCAAAGACGTGGGGTCTCAGTCAATGAGTCAGTTAATCAATGCCTCTTCCTCATACTGAACTGCAGTGAACATGTGGAATTTGCATTTATGGTGTCTAGCTTAAATTGTGTAAGTGGTAGCTGTTTAGGTAAGCAATGGCCCCTAAACTCTTTTTTGTCCTAAAGTCGGCTGTAACTGAGGTTTTGAATGAACTGATATGAACCGTGTTAAGATGTAACCTACATTTGCTGTATTTTCAAATCAAGGCCATTTATGCAAATTCAGATGCATTATAAATTCAATGTAAATCTTCGAGTGACAATAAACAGAAATCAATCTGTTCTGTGTTGCCTTTTTCTTCTCCACATCTATTAAACCAAAAGAATATGTTAAGAGCTTCTCATTAGTAGCTAATTCAAACAGCAATTGTTGTAAGTGTTGAAGCTAAAACATCCTTATGTATGCAAAAGCTTAAAAAAGCAATATTGAGACAATCTGTTAGTGAACCTGCTTTTCATTTTAGCAACTCTAATATTCTTTGAAAATGGAAAACAAAGAGAACTAGATGCAGAGTCTTCAGATTCCAGCATTTTATAACCTAATGATGAAATGATAATTCGGGGACCAATTATAATTCAGTTCTCTTTCAACTGTGTATTTTTAGCTCATTGTGTTAATGCATATAAACGACTGTGCAAAATAGTGTTCTGTGTGTTTTTCTGAAACATCTGGGAAACGGATTCCTATTTTTACATCTTATGATAAAATAGGCATGTTAAAGTAATATTAAAATACTTCAAACCTCTAATAATAAAATACCTCATAAGGGAGCAGAGCAAAAAATCAAGAATCAATATTCAAGTTAAATATTGTGGAAGATAAAGCTGCTTTATTTAGGCCCGTGGTATGTAACCCGTGAGCTATGGGCCAAAATTGGGCACCAAAATTCACTGATTTTTAGGATACCTACTGTTATGCTACCATTCTTTTTAATGGTGTTTAATAAGAAATCTGTATTTACAATGGTTGGATACGGGTGGTTCTTACTCCACACTTTACCCTTGTTCAAAGAAATGTCACCTGAAGCTCAATCAGTAGCAGGTTTCCCCTTTTAAAGCTCCTGACAAAGGAAACAAATCCCTAAATTGCTGTGTTCTTCTACTCTGCAAGCAAAGAAAAAGGAGGCACCCCTACATGAAAGATAGTGCTTTTGGGTTTTATTTTTTTTATAACATTTGCATAAGGCCAAACACCTATCTGGCAGATGCTGGAGAACAGAGATGAGCACATTTTTAAAAACATCCATTGCTGTTTTTTTTGCCCAATCTACCGTTACTATTTTCCTATTTTTAGCTGTATTTTGTTAACCCTTTAAAATTATTAATCCTTATCCCTCATAAACACATTGCAAAATACCAAACAAATGCACTGAGTTGTTGTTATTGTCATGCCAAACAAACTCTGGATGTACAGACAATCTGCTTTCCTGCTACCAATCGATATTTTAATCCAGTTGACCAAGTAAGTGGAAGGAAAATTCCTATCTTTATGTAAAACAGGTACATTTTTTTGTCAGGAGCTTCAGTTATACGTTCATCCCTTAGCTGGGTGTTTTAAGAGAGGATTCATTATGGGTTTTTTTTTATCCCTACCCTGAACTGTCCACCTTGGCAGTGGGAACAAAGATTGGTACAGGCATGGCCAAAAATATTGGCACCCCTGCATTTCTGTCAGATAATGCACCACTTTGCGGAGAAAATATTGTAATTACTAATGTTTGGCTATTCTCATGTTTATTTCTTTTGTTTGTATTGGTATGACACAAAAAGCGGAGAGAGAAAAAAAGCCAAGCCTGACATATTCCAACCAAACCAAACTGGACTAGACAAAATTATTGGTACCTTCTCCAAATTGCAAGAAACAATTGCATTCCAAGTTTGTGACGCTCCTGTAATTTGTAATTAAATTCAAATGCATCAATTGACAATATAGAAATCACACAGGTAACCAGTTAAAATGGTGAAAAAAAATGCTCAACCTTTCTTGGAGACCCCTGATGTCTCCATAAAGAGGACCTGTCACATCTTTTGCTATCACATAGGGGGTTTTTCTTAGCCCCCTATGTGATAGCAATAAAGTTAAGTGGAAAAAAAAATAGGAAAAAAAATATTAAAGTTTCCCCCCCAAAAATGTAAAGTTACAAATAAAAAAGAAAAAAACAACAATTTTTTTTTAAAAGTACCCCCTATACATACACGCATGCAAACAGGCGTCGGGTGCGCATACGTGTGAAAACTTAATAAAATAATTCTAGGGCTATCAATCACTGATAAAACTAAACTGATGAGCGGTAAAAGCTTTTAGCTTCGCCTATGGTCAATTTTGGGTATGGTAGTTTTTTGCCATTTCTCGGGTGCTTGACATGTTTGGTGTCTATTTACCCGACGTGACCCCATCTTTTATATTTTACCAAAAATATGGATAATAATCATTGTTTCCTAACATAATGGGAAAAAAACGTTTTTTTTCCAAAATTTTCAATACTTTTTCCTTAATATAGTAAAAAATAAAAACCCCAGTGGTGATTAAATACCACCAAAAGAAAGCTCTATCTGTCCCCAAAAAATGGTATAAAATTAATTTCAGTTAAGCGTTGCATGACGGAATACATGTCAGTCAAAGTACCGCAGCGATGAATACTGAAAAATGGCCTGGCCAGGAAGGGGGTCTATACACCTGGTCTTAAAGTGGTTAAAAGCTTGCAAATTGTCCTTGAAACAGGCCAGAAAAAAACATTTGGCTCTTTGGGGGTTTGGGAATTTTTCCAAGTGTTTGGCAAACATCTAGCATACTAAACTTTGCTGGTTCACTCATTACTAGTATATATTATCATTCTATAATAGATCAAAGCAAAGCGGTTTTATGGGAATACTAATTCTAAATATAGATCTGCAACACACTCTCTGCATTTCAATTATGATGTTTCATTAGTTGACATTGACCTTGCTGTGGGCGAAGGTTAATATTAGCTGTACTATCCTATTCATGTAATGGAAGTCCTAAAAAGTCTGAACATCATAAATCTGCTTGCTTTTTTGCAAGAGAGAGCTTGAAGGAAAAATTAATGCGAGCTATTTTTTCATTCATTTATTGTTATTTTAAGTAGTACAAAAAAATAATAAAAACCATAAACTCAATGTAACACTAATACATTGCCTGGCTTGTGCTTATGTTATCAGCACCACCATTATAGCATATTTTAAGCTTACTGGTATAGTGTTTAAACCAGGGATGCACCGATACCGTTTTTTCGGTATCAATTTCGAGTACCGATATTTATATTTCATCAGGACATCCCTAGTTTCCCAGCCAATTAGGCACATCCCTAGTTTTAACCTACTTGTGCTTCTTTTATGAACACTGTACATAAAAGAGAACATAACTTCCCTCTGGCAGGTACTGTGATTGCTGGTCTGAACAGGCTGCAGGTAGCTATATAATGCTTATTATCTGTTACTGACTGTGGTTCCAGTCTGAATGGAGGAGAAGAATTCAGATTTTACTTTTGCAGTTCATCAAAAAGAAACACAGTTTTGTAACCACCAATAATTATGACAATACATTTACTATACTTTGACAGTACGCTAAGCACTTTAAGGAAAGCCCAGTCAGCCTTGGGACACCTATGTGTGCACCAGAACATTGCTCTTCACATATGCATTTGTGCATGATTCACTGTATTCACATGCATTTGTTCACACCTTGCATCCACATGCTCCTGTGCATATCTATTACTGATAGTAAATATCAGAGTGGTTGTCAGCTGTTACGCACTTTGACCTGACCCGTGTGCCCTCTGGATAGTGTTTGTGACTTGGTTTCTGTTCTCGACTCATCTTTGGATTGTCCTTCTTCTACTGCTCTTATTCCTATTGCTATTCCTGTTCTGCCAGTTGTATTTATACCTCACTGCCCATCAATTACCTGACCCCAGCTTACTGCCATGACATTGACTCTGCCTGCAGATCTAGTTTCTGCTTCGCTCGTCTGATTCTGGCCTCAGCCTTACCCAACGTTGTTCCTGAATGCTGTATCCTGCTGTGCCATCTCTATTTGTGGTTCCTAGCCATCTGCACTCTCCTATGTTGTGAAGTTCTGCCTCGGGAACCGCCACTGCAGTTCAAATTCATCCATAACTCATTGCACTCTTGTGCCACTGTTCCCCTTCTGCCACTTGTTGAAGGCTTACCTGAGTAAGAGGCACAACCTACCCAAGTCACCTCAGTCGTCACGCAACACAATACATGCACCAGACAGCATCAATGGTTCAAAAAACAAAATGATCAACCTTGAAACCCACCTTGATATGTAAGCTTAACAAAAAACAGATGCCTTAAAGATGACAGTTAATGCTAAAGTTAAAGATGACAGATGAGTCAGTGGAGGCAAGCTGCTATTACACAACCTGCCTTTTAAACACGAAAACATTGATGTACCTTTTAGCATGTGAAAAGGAGGAGGAAAACTTCCCTGACAATGGAAGGGTTAATGCCTTTACTTATTGCGCAAGTTTGTGTAAGGGGGGCACTAATATAGACCACCTAGCTTATTGACATTCTAACTTTTTTCATGGACGGTAGACTCTTCCAAGGACAGTGCGGGCACCTAAAAGTCTGATGCCCATTTGAATTGGCTATTGGTGTTTTGGGAGGGGAAACCCCTGTATTTTGAGACCCTTTTCAAAGCGCAGCAAAATGCTGAAGGGTATGTGGGATGTTCTGTTTAAAAATGCCCTATGTAATTGAACATACCTCCTAAGACACTGTCTGTGTGGACACTGGCAACATGCTGGCCTGGCAGATTCCACATGCAGCTTCCACTCACCTATTAGAAGAATGAAGAAGAGTGAAATCCAATGTAGTTTATTTAAGGTTTGGTGGGAGCATTTCCTGAAGGAAAAATAGCATTATGGAACAATATGACTACCAACTCTATGGAAGAGTCACTTTATTCCATGAGGGGAAAAACTAAAGTAAAGGGAGCATGGGGATGAAAGCAGCGTCAATTAAATGCTGACCTAACTACTGCACCACAGGAGTGATATTTACGTTCTCCTTGGCTATTGTCAAAAGTATTCCTTCATTGTTGCTGTAGGTTTCGATAGTGGGTACCTGAGGTATTGGAGGAAACAATAGAGTAACAGATGGGATCAGTCCAGGTGGAGGATTCACATCTGGAGGTCTCATACCATGAGTGTCAGGAAGCACATGCCTGGCCCCAAGAGATTGTAAGACAATTATTTGATATGGCCAAAGTGCAAAGTGCATACCTGTCCTGTATGATTGGTGGCTGCAGCAATCAGGCGATTCCCATAATAGCAATGGTTACATTTATTTGCTAATTCCCTCCAGCTTTCTCTAGAATTGTTAAAGTGATATTAAAGTCAAAATATTTTTAAGTACAGTATTTCAGATGCTGATTACATTACTTACAATGGATGTTGCTCCCTAATGTGTAAACATTTAAATCCCTGCAGAATAAACTCATTCCCTACACACTGGCCTTGATATTATGCTATAGGGTGGCTCCTTTCCCTTGCAGGGTCCTATGGAGCAACACTTGTGTGTGCTAATAAGCTGTATGTATCTTCACAAACAAACATGCACAGCAAGGCAAGACACTCTCATCCCCCCGCTGCCCTCCCCTCCTTTATCTCTTCACTAGGAGCTAGTAGATGGGCAGCTGCTATAGAGTGCTCTGTCCCTTGTGATCTTGTATCCAACAGGAAATGCAGAAAACCCAAGTTGAGAGAGTTGGAGCTGTTTGAAAACAGGATGACTATAAATGCTTGGGCTAAAATGTAAAGAAATACTTTGCTGGGCAATAAATAATTATTTGATCTGGATTTATTACAGAAAAAAAGATCGAGAGTTTAAATTGACACAAAACTCAAACATTTTATGACCTTTCACTGCTCTCCTTATAATACCCCTTAACCTAATCTCGCTTTCATTTCTATGTTAAAATTTAAAATGTACCTCTGCTTCTTTATAACAAGTGCTGGGCGCGCTCCCGACAATCCTCCATTCTTCAGTGACTTCCGGCATCTTTCCTGCAGCAGTGCTTGAGATTTCTGTAAGAGCGCGCCAATCTCCTTCACTACATATTCCATAAGGCATACTGTGCTCTGTTCCCAAAGCATGCGATTGTAATCAGAGACTGTTCCTTTCCCCCCAAAAGTAGGAGAGAAAGCACAGACGATTACATGCTTCTCAGATAAGGCTCTGGTGCGGAGACAGGTGTGCCTTCAACAGAGCCGGCAGATAAGTGTACTGTATGTCTGCCCTAAACACCTTCATTATAATGTCACCAGCACACTGAAATAAAGTGTCTAAAGAAAAAATCTATTTATTAATGCATATTGTCACTTAATCAAGTGCAACGTTTTGGGGCCACGCATTGTCCCATTCATCAGGCTCCAAAATGACCAAAGCTGCACCATCCCTGGTCACTACAAGCACCCATCTTGTTCCTGGGATATCCAGTAAGAGTGCAGCAGGGCATCCACAAATGCCCTAAACCCCTGTCGCATCAGACAGGCATTTTACAGGGCAGCCTTAGGCAGTGCCGGGGTCCATCTCCTGCATTTGCGGAAGCTGGTGGTTCCTGTAGACATCGCTGGTCTTGGAGCAGGAGGGTGCATTTTGTGCAGAATGCACCCTCCTTGCTATTGCCGGTGTTGTATCCTAAAACAACATGTTGGGCACCTGTAGGCACATGCTTATTCTACCTAATTGTAAATCCGGACCTGTTTGTTGTATGCCTGCTAGGAGCAGTTGTCAGCTCACCGGACTCTGGTACTCTACCTACAGTATACTGTATGTGGTTATAGCCATATGAAGCTATTTTCTTTAATGATGTGCTCAATAACGTCCTACTTATTTTATGCTTTCAGTTTATATTTGTTTAGTTTTTTGCTACTTTGTTTTTCTTTCAGCAGGTAGGTATTGCATTGAAGAATTTATTGCAACTGATACAGGTGCTTTTCTATGTGAGTGGGTTACTAAAATGAAAAACATCTGGCATACTTGATCGGCTGGGAAAATGATAAGTGTTGTTAAGAATCACTTAACACATATTCCTCCACACAAAGAAGAATATGTTAACTGTATTCCTTTAGAACCACTGACTTATAGTCACTCAGTGAAGGCATGTAAGGCTAAGTTAAGTGATTCGCATTTAGAGTGTTTGCTAATGGGAGAAGTGATTTCTGGCTACCTGTGCTGAGCGATGGGAAAGATGTTCATTTGAAGTATTCTTTATTTAAACTTATTTCAGTATCTGTATCTTCATTGTTTATCCGACTCTTTCTTGGTCTGACATGATGATGATAAGTAACAAGCAGTGGCAATAGTGCTGTAGCAACTGCCAAATCTGCTGCAATAGACTGAATAAGGATGATGATGATTCAGGAATTAAATATAGTAATGAAGCCTCTCAACAGTAGTGCTGATGTAGAGGTCTGAGGATAATGATGAATATGAGGAGCCAGCAATTTTTCGAGCTGGGCAGGCATTGTAGTTGGTATGCAAGCAAGCACTAATATACTGTACTTGTTCCTGCAATGGTTTCAAGAAGACCTGTAGTGTTTTTGATATTATTTTAATAATGCATGTGCAAACAAACCAGCAATTGTTTAAGGAAACCTGTGCAGAGAGAATATGGGGACTGCCATTACTGATCTCGCCTCCTGATAATGCCAATTGTATGGTTAATATGCTTTTTCAAAGGTATCAGTGCTTTGAAGTATGAACCTGGAACAAGTATTGAGATCACAAGTTCTGATTTGACTTTCCAAAGTTAATAATTTGACACACCATATACCTGACATAGATCTGCTAGTTCAGTTTTTTCCTCCATCGCAACATGGAGGAAAAAACTGAACGGACATGGATGTCACAAAAGTGACATCTGTTCCAATCAGCAGGACATCTGTGCATAGATCCCTGCTAATTGGAATGGTCAGGCACCCATGTAAAAAGGGCATTTGGCCCGCGGCTGGGGATGTCTGCAGCAAGAACCTGCAGATTGTTGTCTCCATACAGATGTGGCCATTTTACCCGTTCAAGTGAATAACAGGCTGACCGAGGCAGCATCTGTCAGTGGCTGTCTGCGAGTAATAGAACAGGATAGATGGTTTGGTATAGATGATTATCCCGGGATGCAGGGACATTCATCTTTCCTGAACTGCAGGTAGTTGTCCAGTACTTTTGGACAGCCACTGACAGATGCTACCACTGTCATCGTGTCATTCACTTAAACAGTCACAGTGGTTGCATTTGTATGGACACACATGAAATTTGTAGTTTATTGCCGCAGGAATTCCCAACCACAGCCTTAAATCCAGTGTGAATGTCGCCATAGAGTAATAAGTCAGTCCTGAGATTGATTAGTCTGTACACAATAACTTAGGTTGAGAGACCACTGCAAGCTACTTGCAATGGTGCTATGCAGTACCACTTATTCTGAATGACACTCCAACACACCTTACCGATGCAGATGAGTTTTGAGCCATTGAGGTGCATTGTCAGCCTATAAATTCCAAATGGGCTGCTTAACGCAGTGCACGGTGTTAACACGCATGCATTACCTCAGTGGCTAGGTGTGAACCTAGCCATAGGCATAATTGTGTTTTAGATGATGAGCAATAACATAAACAAAATGTTAAGCAATAACCACCTCTGTCTGACAAAGTACATTTTTCAATAGACTTGGGCCATCACTTGTCAGGTAGAACAATCAGTTGGAGTAGGTGCACTCCCCACTACACCTCATGTTTGGGAATTTTCAACATGGCTTCAGTGAGTGGACATGTGAAAGTATAGCTTGTTATGTGTTAACAAGAAAGAGAGACTCTGGATTATCTTGCTCTAATTGAGCATGTTATAATAATGAGAGTGTCTTCTGGAAATTCTGGAGTTTTGGATGTCTGGAGGGTTACATAAGTGGGTTTTACTGGTATTATTGAGTGGTATCTCATATGTTAATCATCTTCTTTACATGAATGCTTAAGAGGGTACAAAGCAGAACTCTAGTTAAACATTGTATTAACCCTTGCAGTAAACATGGATTATACTATCACCACACAAGACAGTGGTATAGAATATTTTACATTATTCTACAGTGGAATAGATTGTTCCCGCCCCAGCTGTTGCCACTGATTGGGGGGTGGGGTGGGGATGGAAGTGGTGGTCACAGTTTTCAGTGAGCTTGGGCAATCTTAGCTGAAATGGGTTGACACCAAACCTAGGCTCATCACTGACATTCACATATATGTAGCGATGACTAAGGATGGGATCGGGCGTGTTCGCAGCTCCACGTGCTGAGCCCGCTAGGAAGCTGACAGCGTGCAGTGCCCCATTTACTGTAAGTGTAGACGCGTTTATTCATAACATTTTAAAAAGTAATTTACTCACAAAGGTAGATCAGTTTGAGCATGTATAGAAACTCTTCTTATCAGGGGCACATCCGCCCATCTGTTTAAACACTGTTCGTCCTCTCTGCCGGTTCACCTCCGGCTTCAGGCTCCATGGTCAGTGCTGTCTGGTTAACGTTTCAGGGGCACACCCCCTTCCTGGGAACTGAGCCACAGCCACATATGAGGGACTGAAGCACATGCAAGGTAGGGTTAGATAAAAATAATTTAGACAAGGTTGTTAGGTGAAGAGACCCAGGCGCTAGTTGAAATTGTCAAAAAGAAAACATAAATAAAAAATTTTCTCTAGGATTTACTAATTGCTAGAGTTGGGCTTAATGTTCGAGTCAAACGTGAGTTCGACTCGAACATCACTAGTTCGTGTGTTCACTGAACACACAAACTATCAGGGCGTCCAGGTGGTACTCCACCTTGGAAATGCTGCAGCGGCTGCAAACACAGCAGAGGGCCATCAGTGAGTACCTGTGTGAGTATGGCACAAGGATAGTTTCAGGGGACCTTGGCTTTTTTTCCTCACGCCCAATTTTTCCGCACCCGCATGTGACAGGTGCATATAATTTACATTTTTTTTACAGCAGGGTCCAATCCTGCACTCGTCAAGAATAACTCTGAAGGGTTACTGTGTGAAGACAGCAAGCAATTGTTTAAAAGATTAAAGGAAAACCAAGTACCGGAAATCTAAATGTCATTTTGTTTTCTTTTTAACCCCTTCATGACTGAGGCCTTTTTTTCATTTTTTGCACCCATGTTATATTCCACATTTTAGGCCTGAAAATTACTTAAAACCTCCACACATTATATATTTTCTGAATGCCAAGACCCTATACAATGTAATGGTGGTAGTTGCAAATTTTTATGTTGCGCAATATTAGCACAACTCCTTATTAAACCCCAAAATTTAGTGATAAATTTAATTAAATGCCCCAAAACACAAAAAATACCCATTTTTTAACTGAAATATAAAAGATGAGGTTACAACGAGTAAAACGATAACCAACATGCCTCGTTTACAAATTGCGTGCGTCCGTGAAACAGCGAAAAACTGTAGTACCCCAAAAAGTCCACAGAAGACGCTTTAAAAGCCCCCACAGGTCATCAATTTAGAGATACCCCAAAATACTGGTACTAGAATTATTGCTCTCACTCCGGCGTGCGCGGCGATACCCAACATGTGTAGCGCATTCGTCGTTTTCATACGTAGGCGCACCCGAAGCCTTTAAGTGATGTAAAAATCACTGCTCCTTTAAAAACAATTTAATTGACACATGTCCCCCATGAAAGAATGCTTGTTGCAGTTCGGAACAATGTGTGGCACTGGCAATGCATTAACATTTGTTGCAGTGCTTGGGTTGCCACAGATACTAAATGTACCTTTTTGTGCATTCTGGTGCAATAGACAGACATTTCAAGTGAATAGGCTTCCTTAACACAAGGCATGTCAACGTGTGGGATAACGCACATTAATGCACTGCAATAGTGTGAATGAACCCTTAAGCTTAGAGAAATGGAGCATCCGCTGCGTTAAACATCCAAGGTAATTTGCCTTTGTTTGGCTATGCAAACATTTTAGTAATAATTCTGTTCTTGGGTCTCAGTATAGTAAAATATTTCCCATTTAGGTCCTCAGATTAAAAAGTTTAAGAACCTCTGATTTAAAGTCCTGGTGGAACTCAGCCTGACAGTACAAAGCTGTCACTGTGCCACAGAACAAGAAAAACGTTATGGCACATGCGTACAATCCGAAAAGCCCATTCTTTTGCATGTCATAAATGATCCTTATACATTTCCGATGAAATATATCAGAGATTTTCTTTTTTCAGAGAAAATTGTATTCATAGCAGAAATCATTATACAAACTCTTTAAAGGATAATTAGAAACCAAAAACATCAAATAGAAATACATACTTGACAAGGATAATTCTGATTAAAATTTAGACTTACATTTGTATTTTATACAAGACAATGGTGCTCAATGCAAATGCATACGGTGCGTGTCATGATCTCTTCAAAGACCTACCATAGAGATAATCATATTACCTCATACAGGTTACTAATTACTGTAGCTGGACCCCTACCTTGTGCTGGAAAAACACAACTTGTAACTGGACCCCCAGGACAGAGCCTGACTTCACTGATCTGGAACACACTTGAATATTCCATGTCTGTGTAGCATAAAACATTCCATAGTACTAAGTAAAATACTTTTATTCTAATTTTACTCTACATATAGAACTAATACAAAAAGCGGGTTTAAGTTTTAGGTCGCAGCATTATCTGCACATTACTTGGATGCTATTCACATGGCCTTACTTGTGTTTTAAGTATATAAGAAGTAATAACACTCTATACATTTTTCCATAATATTTGTCAGCATTTATATTCATATTAGAACATGCCTACATGTATATAGTACAGATCAGTGTTTCCCAACCTTTTTTTCCCACCATGGCACCATTTAAAGGTGTACAAAATCTTAAGGCACCTCAGTCTAAAATGCAAAAAGTGTAAATGTAAAAAAAATTAATTGTAGCTCCCACAAAAGTCTATACCAGACCCTGGTATACAAAGGCATGTGGATTTCTCCCTTTCCATCAATAGCCCCTCTCCCAGTAGAGTCCCCCCTTTCACATCAGTGTCCTCTCTTCACATCAGGAGCTCCCTTTCAGGCCAGGAGCTTCTCTATACATTAGAAGAGCCTCTTCACATCAAAGCTCCCTTTGCATCCGAGTCTTGCCTTAAAATCTTTGCCATAGTGTGGCTGTGACAACAAGGCATTGGGCAGGAGGAGGAACTGATTTGGATGAAGGTGGAATTCTATCCTCTTCTGAATTCTGGGGGAGGTCCTGGATTCTACCTGACCTGAATTAGTGCCATGCATGTCCATGGTGCTGGTGGCCAATTCGTCTGCAGCATGGATATGCATGACACTGTGTGAAAATTTGAAAAAAACCCTGGCAAAGACAGAAGGCACCGAGGGTAGCATGTGAAAAATTAAAACTTTGCTCTGGACATATTATGGGTAATATTCACTGCCCCTGGCTTTGAAAGTAATATTAAAAGGACAGTCAATTGTCAATCCTAGTTTAGATTAAAGTGACACTAAACTCAGGAGTTAAATCTTAAAAATGCATTCAAGTACCATAACTATTACCAAAAACCTATCTTATTTGTGTATCACTCAGCTGTAGATCTTCAAATCATCTCTGAATTGGTACTGACACTGTCCTCCCTGTGGATGGCTACTTTTGTTTTTCATGGTCCCTGTGTGTGTTACAAAGTAGCCACCACTTCAAGCTCACGCCTCTGATGGACTACAATCTCAATACAAATTAGTAAACTAAATGTGAGATTGTAGTCCATCACAGGAGTGAGCTCGGAGCGGACTATGGGGACTATGGTGAATAAAAGTAGCCACTCTCCAGAAGGAAGGGCAGTGTCAACATGAATTCAGAGATGATTTAAGTGTCTACAACTGAGTGATGCACAAATAAGCTACATTGTGTTAATAGTTAGGGTACTTGAATTTATTTTTAAGATTTAACTACTCAGTTTAGTGTCACTTTAAAGTGTAATTCCAAGTTTGCAGTGAAATTTGAGAAAAAAAAAAAAACCCCTCTATATGTTCATTATGTGTTCTTGTTCACACTGCATTCTGAAATAACTTTTCAGTTAAAAAAGTATACCTTTTAGATGTTTTGTTAAAGCGGACACGATGGCTGATTCCAGATTTTTATTAGCCCTTTTACAGTGGTCTGTCCTAAGGGAAAGACTGGGGACTGAAATTTGATTGTGTTTATCTGATAAGCTTCATTAACATGCAATGGGCAAGCCACTTGTGAAAGTGGAAATATACTTTAAGTAAAATACAGTAACAAATAAAATAGTTTTAACTGACAACTATGGCACAAATATTTTTTTTATCTGTAGCAGTAAGTGGACCTTGCAAACCAATAGAAAATCAAGTTTGCTGTAACACCATGGCTAACAAAAGATTAATATGTCAAGTAGCAATTAGAGAATTTGCCAGATCCAATCTGATATATACTGTATACACTGATGAATTTTGGCATTCAGTCATGACTCACAAAGTAATCGATGAATCCTGGTTCTTACAAGTGTGAGTCATCGGATTCAAGCATGTGAGATTTCATTCAATCCCTAGGTGTGCGTGTGAGTAACAAGGGTCAAAGCTCAGACCTGCTTATGGTGCAGCACTAAAAAGAAAATAAGCCAATTCTAAAGCATCACACCGTGAAACTGATATCCTGTTCATAAATGGAAAAAAAAAAAAAGTATTTGTAGACTTTATACATGTTCAGGAATAAAAACCCCATGGTCCTGCTTCCAATAACAGGGAACTGAATATATGCATCTTATTGTAGGAGGGGTGTTTGTATTACATTAGGGTGCTTAGATTGCATGTATTTGTAATTAAACAATATAATTGCATATTTACATATGAATGTATAAATACAAAAGCAACTGTTTACAGAAATCTTTCTATTTTAGCCATCGATTACTGTAATGGTTGTTTTATCTCTCCACAAGTTTCTCCATTATTAAAGTGTCTTAGTTCTATTGCTAAACCCATATATCTTGTTAAAATAAAGAAAATACATTCCTAAAAAAAAACAATGTGTTAATGTATACATAGAATGGTTCCTAAAATCTACTGAAATAGCAAATATAACTTTAATCACTAGGTGGCTGTAGAGATCAACATTTCTAGGTCTAGCGAGATCAAGGTCTTTTAGTGGAGTAATGCAAGTTTTAGTGCTATGGGCATATATTAGCACTTATTATTAATTACATGTATTCCTTAGTCTGCACCCTTATAAAATATTTTATCACCGCAAATGCAAATACAAATGCTAACTGGGATTTTTTTTTTACTTTAACATCTGACAAAATGTTGTTCAGGATATAGATTTCATTAGTATGTGATCCATACTTTAATATGTGTGATTCATTTATGGGGTCTGAAAATTACTATTCCTAAGAGAGAGCAACTAGAAATAGAATGTTGGAGGTTACAGCTGCTTTATATTCCAATCTGTTAAAATAATGTGATTTGTGAATTTTTTTTCTATGTTCAGGCCAGTAGTACACTATGTTTATATGGAATTTTCTTGTACATACCAGTATTTATAGTCTCTACATCAGCTGTTCTCTGGAGTAATTCCACAAATCATACCCTCTACCTGCATTGTAATCAGTGGTGGATTATAACATAAATGATTGGACTAGTAGCCTGGGGGGTACAGCTGTCTTATTACTAGTGGAATATACTGAAGAATTTGATTTTCCTACAAAAATGAGCTGCTTAGTCTATTTCAGGTGGCTGTGTTGCAGTTATACGCTATGGAAGATTTGTTAGTGCAGGGCCGTACAATGCAAACGTACAAAAGTGTCTAGGAGTTACCTGAGATTTATACTAATCATCTCAAATCCGAAAGCTGACCTCCCAGAACTTGGAAACTTTACATATGACTCCCTAGATAGAAAAGCCATAGCAAGTTCTACATCTTCTATCAGCTGCACATATACAGAAATGTATACAGATGTACACACTTTTCTATAACAAAATTAAGACAGTTGTATTTTAATTTCTCTTGTTTATTAAGAAGCCACCTCTTCCCTATGGAAACATCAAAAAACATAAGTTGCTTATCTAACGACTGCTAAAGCAAATCCAATGTGACAACACAGTGATGTTTAGTATTGTTCATCTACAAACTTTCTACAATGCAGTAGAAAGCTAGCTAGCTCCGCCCAATTGTTTATATTTTGCCGGCATCTGTCAGAATGCCGTTCTGTACGGAGTTCATTGCTAGCGGACAGGTTGGCGGGCGTCGTTTTTTTAAAATTATTATTTCTATTTAGTTTTTATTGTTTTATTTTTTATTTAGTCGAGTCGTCATCGTGGACAACCCTGGATGTCGTGATTGACCCTGGATTACGCCGGTGGATCAATTTTTGTGTTTTTAAAAAAATAAAATACTCGTCTGGCCTCTTTTTTAAAACTTTTATTTAACCCTTTAGTGAATGGTTAGGGGTACAAGTAACCCTTGCTCATTCACAAGGGGGGGCACATCTGGGTGCCCCTTTATTAAAGGGTTACCCTGATGTAAATAAGCCCCCTTGCCACACCCCTACAAGCAACGCCCCAGACAGTTGGCGACTTCTGTGCACTGTGCGCTTCAGAATGCGCTGACCCCTCTCTGTCATTTTACGTGGCCTGTTGTTCCCAGTTGCTTCCACTTTGTTATAATACCACTAACAGGTGACCGTGGAATATTTAGTAGCAAGGGAATTTCATGTAACACATGAATCCAATGAATTGGAAGGGGTGTACCAATACTTTTGGCCATATAGTGTGTATATATATATACAAAAATATACATTCTTTCTGGGATGGCTGAAAAAAAAATATTTTCGTCCTTAAACTTTGTGACCTTAAATATGGTGCTTCTTTATATGGCCTGTGATTACAACAGAAATAAATTGTGATAAAAAAGGTAAGAAATGCTTGTTTTATTATTGCAGGGTAAAGAAACTATGTAAGTATATGGCACACACCATGTTATTATAACTGACCACAAACCGTTTCTAGGAATATTTCAGAAGAATAGCCTAATACTCCAAATAATCTTACCATGCAAGCTCTGTTGCACTTTGCTATTAAATGCTTATAGCTTGGAGTTACAGTATCATCCTGGAAATAAGATCTTGACATTCCACTCATATATAGAATTCTCATGCTTCAGTCTTTTAAAAAAAACACCTTTAGAGGTTTAAGAAATTTCTAACATGAGTGCTACTGACTTTACATTATCCCCAATTTTGAACTGAATGTAAAGGTGGCCATACACTTTACAACCATCGCAAGACCTTAGTCTTGCGATGGTTGTAAAGTAATTAAAAACACGTACGATCTGCCCATCTTGGATAGGCAGATCGTACTTGCGATGACCGCAATGCTGAACGGGCAGTGTGCGCACACTGGCCCGTTCGGCATTTGTCTCCCGAGCATCATTCAAACCAGCCGAAAATCGTAAGATTTTCGGCTGGTTTTCTAGCATGCGCCTTAGACAAAAGATGTGCGACCGTACAGTAGAAACGGGTGCACGTCTTCATTCACACTGCGCGATTCTCGTACGATTGCGGGATTTCCAGCGATTCTCGTACGAGAATCGTGCAGTGTATGGGCACCTTAAAGGGGACAGCCAAAGGCTTGCAGGGGTTGACTTCTGTGTATGAGCAAAGTAACAAATCATAGTTTTATCTTTATATTTATATATATATTTATACATTTGTATTTATATACACACATGTTTCGTGTGATATTTTCCATGATACAAAACCTTATGTATATATAATTATACGTCTTATGTACAAGTGTTTTTATATATAGGCATTTTAAACTATTTTATATACAGATGTGCATCCTCGGTACTAATAGTTTTAAATTGTGACTGTGGTTTAATTACCTCTCCGAGGAAAGATTCACATTGTTTGCCACACAGTATCTATATATATATATTATACACTGACACGTTGTTGAAGAAAAACACGATTTGACACCTTACATTCACTTTGTTTCTTCTATTACACTGGTTTTTGATGATCACACCGTGAGGCTTAGAGCGCTGTACCATTGATTAATTAACCTCTGAGGCCGTATAGCCTGAGTTCTAGCAGCTCACAGCCAGTCCAGTTTTTCTTCTTTTTCGTTTTCAATTTTCCCTTTCCGATATCGCAGAACACTGGTTTTACCATCAACAAATCAAGAGGCTCATAGCTTTTCATAAAAGACATCAATGTATTACTTAAAAAAAATACATATTTGCATAAAGTTATGTGTGTATTCCCCTGCTGACTACTATAGTGATGTAGGGACTGGCAGATGGGTCAGCAGAACAGAGCTGGAGATGTTGTATCTGACGCACATGAAAATGTTGCATACCAGTGGTGGATGAAACATTATAGTCACTGTCCACTGGAAGGGTAAATATTCATCATCTTCCCATCTTCAATCTGTATATTACCATTGTTCAGCACAATGCCTCATACTGAGGTTGCTAAACATCATGCCGAGACGCTGACACTGACAGCTCCAGTGCCAACTAATAAACCCTAATGGTTACCAATGATGTGATCATGGGAAGACTAATTCAGCTATGACATAGTAAACACATACAAGCTGAAGGCTGCATTAAAATAAATAATGGCTTCAGCTTGCAGAGCCAATTTCAGCCTGTAGATATCAGTGTGCCTCTTTAATACAGTGAGTCGCTGATCCAATTATAGCATTCAAATATAAAAATTTATTAAAAAATGTTTCAAAATAATTTAGGTGGGAATACTAGTGACATAGTTATAGTCAAGTTCACCTATTTATACTGATGCTATTAAAGTGGAAGCAAAGTGGGGTATGACAAACAAAAAGCAAGTGTTTGCCATAATGTACTAAAATGCACAGCATATTAGCACAAAATGGGTAATTTACCTCCCGGATGTTCCCCTTCAGCTTTGCACTTTCTGTTCTCCCCTTCGCCACCGGTACTGCCAAACAAAAATGCTGACAGGCAGGTTACTTACACAGTCCTGTCTGCTAAAAAAACCCCAAAACAGATAAACCCTGTCTGTCAGCAATTTTTTTGTAAAGACAGTTTATTTCCACTTTAAATTTGGCCTTAGCTCTTATGCTATGGATGGGATAAATTATGCACCAGTCCCACATTTCCTGCCTCATTGGACACACTATGTTATTTATGATTTTACTGTAAAACGTATAACTTTTATTAACCACATTTAAAAACGTTTTCTGCTTCCGCTAGGGCCTACTAAAATCTGTAGATTATGTTACACCAGCTGTGCTTAGTGTGACCGTCATAATGCATCATATAAAGTCCCCTGATGAAGATAAGTATAGCCAAATACAGCCATGTGGAGTTAAAAATGTTAAAACAGGTGTGGGAAATTTTTGAGCACAATGCACTTTAGGCTGTGATTTAATTTTTACTACTGCTTGGTGAGAATTAATGGAACAGTTTAGAAAATATGGCAATCCAGAGAGAGAAGATCTCAAACAACAAGTGGGAATATATTTGCTAGGGAACAAATGTGAGATTTAGACCAGTAGGTGAAAGCAAGTTTAAAAAGTACAAGCTTTGAATGAAGATTTGATGAAGCAAATAGAAAAGCTTTTTTTATGCACCTGATTGGATGATTGAAGTGAACACAGTTTCCCCTAATTTTCAATACTTATTGACCATTTATTTTGTGAGCCGTCTGCATTTATTTAGCACATTTTTTATCATATTTAAGCTCAGTGGCTGTCTCTCAGGGCTAGTATTTAGGTCACATCTGCCTTGACAGTTTATAATAGAGTAATAATAATTGCCCTAAGGTCATGGTGAATGACCTACAGCTGGAATTATAGGCCATACTGAGATGTCTCACTTACTTTGACATAGTTTCTAGGTACATCAACTTCAAGAATGTGTCTTTCTCTTAGTCATTAGTAGAAATAACGTGGATGCTAGTCAGTTTCTATAAATAGAATGAGCCACAATTTATTTCAGAACTGCAAAATATTGAAGGAGGTAAAGAACAGAATACAACAATAACAACTGTAGGTGATTTACTAAAGCAGTAGAGCATGTTCACTTTTAGAAGGGGATTTTTTACTTGGTTAATGTGGTGAAAGTTCACTTTGCAAATAATAACCAATCAACCAAATTAAAGAAAAAGGATTTAGTTTGTTTGCAAAATTGGATGATTGGAGTCATCACAGCTTCACCTCATTTACAACGCTAAGTAAAATTTGTTTGCAAAGAGAAATGTAACTTTATATAGTTAACAAGCAACACTGACTCAAAACACAGGCTGACTTCTGATCCACCTCAAAATATTCTCTTTGCTCTCAGAGTCTATGATGACCAGTGGTGAAATCTACTGACCTCAGGCTCCCTAGAGACCACGGTTGAAGTGGTTTCTTAACGGCAGTTTACTGAGGCCGGGCAGCTGAGAATATTCCTGGGTTCAACTTCGACCTCACTCAATCACTCACCACTTCTCTTAAGGTGCTTCCTCAAGTCTGGCACACTTCTGATCCTTGTAGCAATATCCCAGAAGAAAAAAACATTCTGGGCAGAAGTCCCTGGTCAAGAAAATCCTTGAGTTCGGGAGAGCTTGGCCCATATATTTATAACCTTCTAACCTCACACCACTAGGACAATTAGATGGTTAGCCCTTATGAGAAAGACTGCTATAGCATGCTTAACAGTAACAGGCAAGAGCAGTAATCAACATGAACTTAGGTATATTCGGAAATGAGAGAACACATAGGCTGGTTTACAGCCTAATTTCTCCCTAAAGATTAGAAATGTACTAAACAATCTGAATAAAGCAGGGTCCCTACAAGGCTAACTGACCTTATATTAACATTTGTCCTACAAGGTTGTTGCTCACATACTCACAGATGACATACAGATGATCACTAAACATACAGATGATCACTAGAGGAAACAACCTGACATACAAATCTGCATATGGTTTAAATTATGTATCATTTAACATATAAAATGTAAAAAGGTAAAAAATTAGGAATTTGCTAAATCAAAATCTGCACTTAAAAGGAAAAACTGAACTTTGGAAGCTGTGAGTAAAACAGGGCAAAGGACTATTCACCAGTATTACCTGTAAGTTTCCTGCAGCTGATCCCCATTAATGACTTATAATGCCTTGTTTTGCACTGTATCTCTGTGTAGAGGTGACTATCTTGGTAGAAGCAGGATTTTGCTTCCTGATGTCCCAGCCTCCAGGAAGGAGAACAGTGAGTAGCCTAGAACTGATACCACCAAATCACACTACAAATCTCCTTAGGTTAGGCAGCAGTGCCTGAGATTCATACAGGAGTGCTTAGGCACATGTACATACCAGGGACGTGCAGTCAGGTGAAGCAGGTGAGGCAGAGCCTCACCTAGTATTATGAAGAAAAAAGGTGTCAGCTTCAAGTCTGAAGCTGACAGCTTTTTCTCCATTCAAATCGGCTTGTTAGAGGTTACACAGCAGTGAAAGCCTATCCGCTGTGTAACCTGTCATGGACGGAGTCATCTGGAGTCATCCTGTCATCCGGCTTTTGACAGGTAGTTAGGTTACACAGCAGCGGACTTCCCCACTGCTTATGTAACCTAACTTGGTGAGGCAAGAGCTGTCACAGCCTCTACTCCATGTTAGAGTTGTGAGCTCTGTGGATGGCTTGAACCAATGGCAAAGCACCATTGGTCCAAGCTGTCCAATAAAAAAAAAACAGTGAGGACATCGATCTTGATGCCTCACCAGGGACTCACCAGTGACGAGCAAGTGAAGGACAGTGAGGCTCCTCCCTCTCTTCTCCCTTCCTCCTCCCCACACAGCTTGGTTACCAAGCTGGGGGTGGGGCTTCAGCGGCACGGGGCAGCGTTTCAGCAGGATGGGGCGGAGCTTCAGCAGGCTGGGGGATGCCTCATCCAGCATAGAAGACACAGCATGTCACTGGTAAATACCAGGAAGTGCACTGCTCTATTTCAGGAGAAATTAAAGACATAATATACATTTTTCAGGGTACTGTTTAGGCACAATTAACACTTCTAGATGTTCCCTATACCATGGCAAATCTTAGGGGATTATTCACAAAGCTGCCGAAGGCAGCCTAGTGAATAGCCCAGCCAAAGTGAAGTGAGCCGAACAACGTTCTGCTATTCACTTCTGGCTTGTACGGCTGATTTCAACCTTATATCGGCTGAAATCAGCTGTACATCGGCTGCCTTCGGCTGCACTACGGTCAGCCGAACATGCAGAAGGACTTCGACTCAGCTGATCCAACATCTGGATCGGCTTAGCCGAAGCTCCTCCAGCTCACTCACTGACGTTCACCCCTATTTGCATACCTCTCCATGGTACCGAGACATCATGGCCAGCTCCGCCAAGTTGCTATTGTTTAATGACAGATCAGTATCCCCAGGTCATTTATTGATGCTTAACTGTTATTACCACTGGGCGGAGCCAGCCATAAAATCATGGCTGGCTCCCACCAGCTGTCATTTGCGGGGCGAAAGACCGTTCTTCAGCCAGTCATTCGCCCAGCTTCGGCTGACAATTCAGCTCAGTCGAGCTAAAGCAAATGCCTTTGGATCATCTGAGCCGCACGGCCGCCTTTGCCTCCTCTACGGGCTGTAGTGAATAGCCCGTACAGCAGCCCTTCAGTTCGACTGAACCGAAGGGCTTCAGCAGCCGAAAAGAGCCGAAGGGTCAGCCGAAGCTATGGCTGGATCCGGCGGCTCCATTGTGAATAGTTCCCTTAGTCTTGAGTTCAATTCCACTCTAATGGAAATATACCTTTCCCTTTAAAACTATCCTGACCCTTCAATTTGTTATGCAGTCACCAAGCCAGGTGAACAAAATCTCATGTACTCCATGTAATTACAAATCCCCACTCATTTATTATCATATAAAAGTCAAATACATGCCAAACAACGCCCCCCATTGTCATGATATACATATTTCTTAAGCCTTGCATTTTATATACAACAATTTTATATCCACTGAGATGGCGTAATGGACATATTTTAAATAGTCATGCATTATGCATCTTCTATATTACAAATGCCAATAGTAATATTTTACATATATATGAAGTTCCTAAAGATATCCATCCCATTTATATACAACTACAGCACATTTGTTTAACTTTTGGAGGTTATTGCAAAACACTATTAATGAATGAAAAATGAACAAAATAGACAAGGTGACATATGCAAAAACAGGTTTGTGCATTCAGATCCAAGATTTTCAGATGAAGTTACGCTTGGCTAATTTAAATTTCATTCCTCAGCATTACTAGAAATGTTAACTCTTTTTTGTATGTTTAATTATTTTGTTCACAGCTGTACTGTAACAGATCTGCAATAGGAAAAAGGAATAAAATGTCACACACATAAAAACCCCTAATTATTCTATTTGCATTGTAGGACATTTGTGCAAAGAATAATAATGATTACATTATTAGCAAATTAATTCTGATTGGTTGCTATGGGTTAAGGCAAGAGAAATATATTGCAAGAGCAAATTGCTTTACCTTCTCAAGTCTGCTTATATTTATTTACAGATTATGAATATAGATATTGAATATTTTAAACTATCAGAACTGTAAACACTCATTATGAGGTTAACAGTTTTTGATGTATAATACTGCAAGTCAAAGACCTTTATGCAGGTCACAAATCTTCTATTAATACATAGTAAAACAATGACTGCATTGGATGCATTACCCTGTAAAAAATATGTATATGTTCAGCTTGTCCTTACCATTTCTGAAGTAGTTGAAGTATATATCCAGCTAAAATGTTCTTTCCTTAGTAGGGAGAGATTATAACTCCTATCAGGTTCTTACTGCTCTATGGTGCTCATTTAGAAAGATTTACCTTTGCAAACAAAAAGTGGGGTTAACTCTCCAACAGCAACACACACCGTAATACAAATGTTTGTTCTTAGTAGAGTGGGCAGTGGTATAGCTTGGGTTGTCAGCTCCAGGGGCCAGGCAAGTATTGCGCCTCCCTATCCCTAGTGCGCTGGGACAGCTCCGGTAGTCAAGGGGATCTATCAAAGTCACAATCTACCTGCCATCACTGATGAAGCTCCACCAAACATTTGCTGAGACCCTACCTGACTATTACACAACACTGGAGCTTTCACACCGAGTCAAGGAAAATCAGAGATCAAGGAGAATACAAAGGGTCTCAACTGCAAACTATAAAACAATGTTTAGCAACATGAGAAGTATATATATATATATATGTATACACAAACACATATATAGTGATTAAGGCTGGGTGGGAGATGCAGTAGGTGTACCTGTGCTGAGAGAACACCTATGCTCCCAGTAAATCCCAGTATTCTCCAAGTATAATCGCAGTACAGGTCTTCTTCCTCTCCACCTGTAGTAAAGGGCTCATGTAGCTTGGCTTGCCATGCCCACAGTATCTGTATCAACCCATACCTGGGTGACCCCGGGCTCCAGGTTGTCAGCTGTGAGTGGACCCCCGGACAGTAAGCACAGCCCAGAAATGCAGCACTGGACTCAGCTGACCTACTTGTTGTAGTCTTTCTAGTTGGGACAGATTTGTCTTCTGGGTATCGGGAGTCCGGATGCACAAATAGGTTTAGTCTGTTTTTTCAGCTTGGCTGTGATTGAGAGGAAGGTTTAAGTGCTCAG
>NW_017308502.1:139874-147321 GCF_000935625.1 Nanorana parkeri
TTTTGATGCTTCCTGTCCTGGTAGGTAGATGGGCGTACCATTCCAAAGATGATTGTGTGCCTGTCTGTTTCCCCAGGGGTTTCTTGAAGCCCTTGTCTGAAAGTTGGGAGAGCAAGCTGGGGCAGCTGGACGGTGTGCGGTCTAAACAGTCCTGCCCTCAGCACGCCTAAAAATTTGGCAATTGGGGCAACCTCCCCCATGGCCCCCCACGCTACTCCCTTGAGTGCGGGGAAGGCTAGAATGTCTGTCATATATTTATTTCTCTCTGTGTCCTTGTTGCAGATTTTCCCTCACTTCCTGTCTCTTGAAACCATGTCAGCAGCAAAGGAAGAAATTGTAAATCTCTTTAAATGAGCCTCAGATAGAAGTAAAAACCTGACCTTAGCTTCATCCCTTCCCTACTCTATCCAATCTATAAAAAGTATGAAAACAGCAAGCTGAGTCACTCACGTCTAGTAAGTGAAAGTAAGTAGACAAACAAACTATTCCAGAGGCACTAAAGCTCTAATTGCCTGGATTTCTGAATTGCATGAATCTCTGCACATGAGACAGATCTTCGTATAAATATTCTGGTGAGTAAAACGTGCTAAATACTAATTCTACTGCTGGCACATTGAAAAAATTTTTTTTAGGTAAATACAAATCTGCAAACAGCCAAATCCTAATGAATCACTAATTTTTTATTAGCCTGAATATTTATATGCAGATCTGCCTGATGTGCCAAGTATCAAACAACTGAGGAATCTAGGCAATTTGAATCAGGAATTGTATGATTCTTTGCAGATTGTCTGCATTATTATATTTAGGGAAGTTAAAATAGACTGAGATTTGTTGCTTCCTTTCATTTGCAAGCTCCCTCGTCCTTAATTATAAAACAGTGTTCTTAAGAGTAAAAGGTGTAAAAGAATATTATTATTCACCTGAAATATTGAATGAAAATGTGTCCACTAATGTGACGCAATTTTATAGTGAGGTAAATGCTTTAATTCTTGAAGTCCTATTAAAAAAAACTTATCATGGAATATAAATGACTATCACATCAGTCACTGTGAAATTAAATCATTTCAAATAACCAAAAATAATCAACAATGCTATGATTGTGAAGCCCCAGTAAACCAGCACAGGCTAACAATAAATCATAACATTGGTAATATACAGTACATTATGCATAGTATCATGCAGTAGATAATAGAATGTATGTCATTGATATTAGTGTGTATACTGTAGCTGTCATATACCTGGTTCATACAGAAAAGAAAAGAAAGGCCAACTCATGGACCATTTGGTCTTTCTGCCATAATTCTTCTATAGTTTTATGTTTCTAGTCCTCCCTCTTCAGGGGTGCTTGTTAGGTACCAGCATTTTGGCTCCATTTGTGTAATCAGACTTTTCCACAGCAAATCTATAACATTATTCTGTGATCTTAGATTCCATGGCATACAAAACAGAGATACAAAACAGAAATTTCCCCAAAACAATTAAAAAACCACAAGCACACTATGGAGGGTAACACTACACCATGTTGCCAGAGTGAAGAGTTGCCACTGAAGAGGTGGCTGTGATTAGTGACCCACTAGGCATACTACAACTCAAAAAGAAAAAAGAGAGAAAACAAAGTGCAACACGACGTAGTGCATTAAATGTGCTTTTGCACTTTGTTTTCTCTTTTTTTATTTTAGAGACATTTCCCAGCACACTTAGCAGCTAGCCTACAACTAAATAATTGACACTGTCTAACAATGTGTGTTAAAACAGAGGTTTTATTTGCACAATTTTTGTAAAATATGTGGAAGCCACACTGCCTCGTCAAGGCTCCTCTCCAAAGTGTGGTAAGTTTCCAAGGGACTAAGTCTCAATTATTTCTAAGTTTGTTGCAGTTGGACAATTTTTTCATATTTATATATTCCATTCACTCTCCTTATAAAATATAAAATAATTATTTGCTTAACTCTGTAAAAGGGTATGCCATTTATTTTTTATAGGAGACTGCCACTAGTTCTTGAACTGTAAACACCTCCTTTTTATGCCATTTGTATACTGAACACTAATAATGCCTGTATTAATTATCCCGATCCCACATAGGTTGCTATAGATGTGGAGCTATGAAATCATTAGTATGTAGAATTAATGAGCCTCAATAAAGCCACTTTGAAGACATTGATCTTGGTTTTGCTTCTGTGTGCTATCTTGTTTCTACTCACATAGCTGTGGTTAATTTCCTTAAAAAAGAGTCTCAGCTCAGTGGGAAAGTTGCTATGATGTGTGTGCTGTTAACTCAAAGAAGTTGTAACAAAATATAAGCTAAATTAAACAGTTGGGACTCATTTGTATCATTATGTGAAGGCTTAAACCTGGTCAGACTGGTACAGCCCAGATCTGTCGCACATAATGTTCTTCATTAATAACATGACATATCCTTAAGTTATAAACATAACTCATCTAATAAATTAGTATTCTATGACTTATAATACATATCTATAATGAAAGGCACATGTTTCTGCTTCCTAGCAGCTATAAAATGCTCCTGGAAAAGCAGAAGGCAACAGCTTTATTAATAACCTCAAGCTGTCTGCTCACCACTGGCAACCATTTTACAACCATGGGCATCAATATAGAGTTGCTTGCCACCACGCTTAAAGTGACACTTAACTATTAACAATACTGGATCTTATTTGTGTATTGCTCTGCTGTAGATCCTCAAATCATTTCTGAGTTGGTGCTGACACTGTCCTTCCTTTCGGAGAGTGGCTACTTTTGTTCCCCATGGTCCCCATGTGCGTTGTAAAGTAGACACTGCTCCAAGCTTGCTACCGTGTTGGACTGCAATCTCAATGCAAATTAGTAAACTAAACTTGAGATTAGGTAAGCACGGATATCGATGCTAGTATTGGTGCTGATATTGGGCATTTTCACGAGTGCTTGTGAAAGTGCCCCGATACTAAAGGGCAATACCGGCTTGCTCGGGACCTTAGGACAGCCTTCAGGGGACCTTGTGACACCTGTCTGTTTACAGCCCTGGTCGGGTGCCTCCTCCTTTATGTCACTTGCACCTGCCCGAACAGCCATGGGGAGACCTTAGGATTGCCACCTTTTCTTCAGGCCAAACCCGAACACTATAGCGCTTCACGGCAATTTGTTTGTAAAGTATACACTATGCATGTATTTTGTAATCACAACTTACCAGTATGCCACACAGGGCCGGCGCTAGCGCAAGGCAAGATGGGCACTTGCCTTACGGCGCCAGGGAACAGGGCGGAAAAGTCGCCCGATCAAGACCAGACTCAGTGTGTGGGCAGCGGGCTGCCGTTGTGGGCGGCATTGAAAGACGAGTCCCCGGCCGCCGGCTGCAGCGGCGCTCGGGCGCTGACCTCGGCAGTCACGGTTTAGAGACTCAGTGACACTCTCCTTGGCTACGTCAGTGGTTGATCTAAGTCGCCCCGCCCCTGGTTCCCCTGGCCGCTCAGCCGTGAAGGACAATGGAGTTCAGATATGTACTATTGCCCATAAAAGATGTTCCCACAAAAGATGTCACAGGTTACTTGTGGCATTTTTTATGGGGGCACGTTTTATGGTCTATACTAGCCCCACCCCCCATTTTCAATTGATATTTAATACAGTATAATATATATATATATACACGGTTACCTGTTAGTAGTGGAGACTGGGGCGTGAGACTGGGGCGTGAGACTGGGGTGGTGCCGGCTATTTGGTCCCAGATGACAGCGCATGGTGGAGATGGTGATTTTGGAGGACCTCCCTGATGTCACTTCCTCCCACCTAGTCCCTGCCGCGGAGGAGAAAAACAGAGGGAGGGACTCGACAAGTGACAGTGGCGGCACCAGCAGGGAGCCACAAGTCCGGTGTGAATAATGTGCCCGGGTGTGATTCGGGCTCACACACGAGCACAGGATTCCAAAACCCGTTGTTCTATCAAAGTTTGTGACTAGGTTGGAATGTGTGAGCGGTCACGTGGTCACACATTTTAATGTAATCCCACCCAGTTTTTTTGGTGATGAAATCTGTAACCGGCAATAGGTCTCACATTTTACAAAGTCGGACAGAAGTGAGCTGTCCCGGGGCAGATCGGTTCTCCTGCACATACCATCTCTAATGCCGATCTGCCCTGGAAGAGCTCACAAAGTGTTGTAATGCTTGACCTAATGGGTGGTCACACATTCCACCGCCGGAAAACTGGGCAGGATTACGTTAAAATGTGTGACCATGTGAGGGGTCACACATTCTAACGTAATAACAAATGTTGGTAGAACACTGAACTGTCCAGGTGAATCCCGGATGGGTGGCAACCCTGGAGACTTTGCATGCCTTTGCGGCAAAAAATCCCCCGCCCGCAATTTTATAATTTTACTAAGTTGCATTTATTAGCTGTTTCCACCAGCCGCACGTCTACCGCAATGTCCCATTCCTGGAACACAAGGGTTTGCATATATATTGTTTCCTTGCGTTCTGGGGTAGGAGGGGGCGTGGCAGTGCCATTCAAGTCAATAGCACTGCAGAAATGCCCCCCGCCCACAGTACGATCGGCCGCGAAGGAACGTGCGGTAATAAAATCCCCTGCGTTCCAGTGTAGTGGGATCGCAAAAAATCATGCATGAACGATTTTTTGGGATCCCACCGCATTGGAACGCAGGGCATTTTATTACCTCACGTAACTGTGCGGCTCATCGTACTGTGGCCGAGTCTGCAGTGCCGCCCCAGAGCGCAGGGAGACTTTATATAGGCAATCCCTTGCGTTCCGGGCACGGGACATTGCAGTAGATGTGCGGGCAGGTGGAAACAAGCCCTTAAGTAGAACACCAGACACATGTTTTATTTGTTTTGTGTGTATTAAAATATATCACATAACATCTCTGTCCCCGACCTTCATTTCCTATTGTGTCACCTATAAAGAAATTGTGTCAGGTTTTGTTCCCCTGCCTGTATCCTTGATGTGTACTATTGCACATAAAAGATGCCCCCACAAAACATTTTTTTGGGGGGCATGTTTAATGTGCAATACTGATTCCCCCCCCCTTTCTAATTGATATTGCATTTGATAAAAATGTAATAAATACCTGCTTTTCTTCAAAGGTGAGATGACAGGTCTCTGAGGAGATGAGAAGGGCGGCCCCAAACTCGTCTGCCACACAAAAGCGCTGCTCTCCACCCCTGCTAGCTGGCTGGCTGCCGGAGGAAGATTCGTCCCTCATGGCTCCCTCTCTCCCTGATGTCACTTCCTCCCACTACAGCCGCGGAGGAAACAGAGGAGGGAGGGAGAGTCGAGGAACAGGAGACAGCGCCACCTGGCGTCCGCCGCAAGAAATGCAGGTATGCGGCATTGTAATGTTTGAACCATGTGCCCAGGCGGGAGGTGGCCACAGACCCGGGCACATGATTCCAAACCCGGGTTGTACGGGTGAAACCCGTACGGGTGGCAACACTAGGAGACCTGTCACAGCCATGGTGAGACCACACCTGCCCGCACAGCCCTGCTGAGACACACTGCCCTGGTGACACTGCACAGCCATGGAGACACACCACAGCCATGCTGATATCTGCATGCAGCCCTGGTGGCACCGCACAGCCCTGGTGACACCGCACAGCCCTGGTGACACTGCACAGCCATGGTGACACCCACACGTAGCCCTGGTGACACTGCACAGCCATGGTGACACTGCACAGCCATGCTGAGACCCACACGCAGTTCTGGTGACAGCGAACAGCCATGCTGAGACCCGCACACAGCCCTGGTGACACCACACAGCCATGGTGACACTGCATAGCCCTGCTGATACCCGCACACAGCCTTTGTGAGACCTGCACGGAGTCCTGGTGACACCACAGAGCCATGATAACACCACACAGCCATGGTGAGCCCTGCTCGCAGCCCTGGGGACACCACGCAGCCATGTTGAGACCAGCATGCAGCCCTGGTGAGACTGCACACAACCATGGTTATGTCAGGAGGTGTTGGTGTCAGGAATCCAGATGCAGGGAGACTCGCCAATACAAAAGACACCTCTAAATAAGCAGACTGAATTGTTATGTACAGCCTCCTATAAAGTGGTAGTCAGCATAGGTAGAGTCCATGGGTGAGGTAACCATAAACGAAATCCAAGTCTCAAATCCAATAATATAGCACAGGTCAGGGTGGGCAGCAAGGTTCAAGATCAGAAAGACAAGCCAAAGGTCAGAATAACAGTAGTAACAGAAGGACCTACGAGAGCTAGGTACTACACTATGAAATACTGCAATAACCAAGCACTGGCTGTTTGGGTTAATTCAAATTTATACCTTTTGGCACTGAAATGACATCATCCCTGGAGGTGTAGCTTCCTGTCAGCTGGTCTTCATTAGGCTATGCAGAAACTGTTGTTATCTCTTTATGCAGGTGTCAGCAGCCAGAGAACTGCAGGCAGGAGCAGGAGCAGTTTGATGAAGGGGAAGAGACACAAGCAGCGGCCGCTAAGACGAGACTCATGGCTGACACCCAACACCCATGGACAGCTGGGGGGATACATCCAAGGAACACAGGACACCCAAAGGTAAGTTCTCACAGGTGACATTGCACAGCCATGTTGATACCATACAGCCATTGTGAGACCTGCACACAGCCCTGGTGAGATCACACAGCCAATGAGACCTGCACACAGTCTTGGTGACACCGCACAGACATGGCGAGACCCACACAGCCCTGGTGACAGCAAACAGCCATGCTGAGACCCACACGCAGCCCTGGTGACAGTGAACAGCCATGCTGAGACCCGCACACAGCCCTGGTGACACCGCACAGCCATGATGACACCACACAGCCATGTTGACACTACACAGCCATGGTGAGCCCAGCATGCAGCCCTGGTGACACCACACAGCCATGGTAAGACCTGCATGCAGCCCTGGTGAGACCGCACACAGCCATGGTGACACTGCACATCCATTTTCATACCATACAGCCATTGTGAGCCCCGCTCACACCCCTGGTTTTTTCAGATTTAACTCAGTAGTTTAGTGTCAGTAGCACTTAAGGCTGGTCATTTCTTTTACCTTTATTGCATTCTCTACATTAAGGTAAAAAATGCTCAGCACTTTGTTCTGTCCCCTATCCCCCCCCCCCCACACACACGCACTTACCTGTTACCTGTGCACACCGTTGTCCCTGCCGCCGGTCCCTGAAGAGATCCTCTGTTCCCCAAAATTCCTGGTTGTGGGGAAGGGTACTGTGGGTAGGGGAGCCAAGGGCTTTTTCTGCTGTCAGTCAAAGTGTTGGGAGAAGAGTGGTGTTACCTGCTGCACACTGTGCGTGTCTATGGACCTACACAGCTTCTTTAGGCTCTGTTCACACCTGGGCGCAGTGGTGTATTTATGTATTTAAGCTTCGGCCGCCCTCGGCACCTTACTAGCACCCCCCCCCCGGGGGGTTTAAGTCTAGTCGCAGGCACCGATAACGAGC